>NW_027497095.1:0-17995 GCF_021521415.1 Bidens hawaiensis | reverse complement strand
AAAGGAGCAAGATATGCAATGTAAAAAGTTCAGGGACCGTTTGGATAATATTGAAAACTCATTTAAGCAAATGCTGGATAGAGAAAACCAGCTGGTATTGGAATTTGTGATTGGTTTTCTTCTATATTCTTTCTTGCATTCTTATTAATGTTGATGAATAATTAACTGATTTTTTTAATATATTATATAGAGTGTAAAAGTGAACGGAAAGTATAAGGATATGGAGGATTTAGAGAAGCAAGAACACACGCGTCAAGAAAAAATAGCAAGAGCCGAGAAAGATCTAGCGGATGCTGAGCTGGAACTGCAAAACCTTCCACCTTTTGAACCTCCTAAAGAGAAAATTGTAAGTCAAACTTTTGTTAGATTAAGTATTAAATATTTATTTACTATTAGATAATTGTTTTGCATAAAACAAATACTTTTGCAGGAAAAGTTAGGTGCTGAAATATTGGAGTTGGAAGCTTCCGCACGAGAGAAAAGATATCTAAAGAAAGAAAAAGAAAAGCTTTTAGACCGAAACAGAGTATCCGCAAGGCAGACTGCAGAAAGGTGAATACTGGGTTTAATGTCACGTTTGCTAGCCAGCTAGGGGTGTAACCGTGTAAACATGCCGAGCTAAGCTGAAGATTGAGCTTGAGCTCGAGCTCGTTCCGAGCTGTATTTTTAAAGCTTGAGCTTGGCTTGTGAGTAGTTTTTTAAGCTCGAGATTGCTCGCTTGTTGTCATAGTTAGTTTATATACATTTTTAAATAAATTTTATGTATATCTTCATTATAGTTTTTATATTCAACAAAATATATATATTTTAGTTATTTTTGTCATACTTTTGTATATAAATAATAATATTTATCATATAACTATATTTAGTATATTAAATAAAAGTTATATAAATAAGAGGCTTTGAGGTCGTCTCGTTTTGAGCTCTATTTCTAAAGGTTGAGCTTGGTTTGTTAACAACTTTTTAATGGTTATATTATTAATATATAACATGATATATATTGTTTAGTCATTTTAATCATTTTTCGAACTAAAATAATAGCTATTGTATAAATATATATTTAATAAAAGCTATATAAATAACAGGCTTGCTTAGGTTTGCGAGCCAGTTCGAGATCGATAAATGAAGGTCAAGCTCGTTTATTAAAGCTTATTTTTAGGCTCGAGCTCGTTTAAGCTCAATTCGAATCGAGCTTTTAGTGAGCTGATCTTGAGTAGCTCATGGGTGGCTTGGCTCGTTTACACCTTTAATGTCAGCATTGTATGCACATAGTATCTCTTTATATGGATTTCACATAACTGTCACCTGCATCTTTTGTAGGTTACGGGAGATGGAAAATATAAAAAATAAACGTTTACAGGCGTTAAGAAATTCTGGAGCTGATAAAATATTTGATGCTTATCAATGGGTGCAAGCACACCAAAATGAGTTTAAGAGGGAAGTTTATGGTCCCGTGTTAGTCGAGGTTACTTCATGTTCTCTTCTGAATTTTGAATATTCTTTATATATTTTGTTTATTTTCTTATTTTTTTAATCATGCTTCAGGTCAACATCTCAAACCAGCTTCATGCTGGATACCTTGAGAGCCATGTTCCTTATTACATTTGGAAGGTGCCTCAAAATTTTTAAAAGCTATGTTCCATTTTGCTTCGTACATACAAATTCTAGTCTTCATTTTAAGATATATAAATGCATTCAATTTTATTTTATTTTTTGCAAATACGTATAGGCTTTAAAGACACATCTAAAAAGTTCCTTCACAAACTCACCTATAGATTTTTTTCAGTTAATTATTGCTGACCCTTTAATTTTTATAAATGCAGGCGTTTATTACACAGGATTCTACTGACCGTGACTTATTGTTCAGGAACCTTAAGTCATTTGATGTTCCGGTTATTAATCATGTTCCTGATGGTAACCGCAACCCTGAGCCATTTAATATAACTCAACAGGCATGTGATGTCATTTTTAAAATTATTTTTAAATTTTTTGGCACTAATTAGTTTTCAGTTTGATGAAACAAGCAGATGTCATCCATGGGCCTATATTCAAGACTTGACCAAGTTTTTGATGCTCCATATGCCGTCAAAGAGGTTTTGATCGGTCAATCTGGTTTAGAACATTCAGTGCGTTCTTGTTCTCATCCTGTTTAACACATTAAAACCCGTGATGAGTTCTAGCATGGGTCGGTTTTGGGCTCAAAACGAACCAAAAACCATAACTTTAGTTTTGGGTTTTTGAAAAGTGTTCATTTTCAGTTTTTTGGCTTTCGATTTTCATGATGGGTTCGGTTTCTATTTTTTCGGTTTTGCCATTTGGGTCCGAAAGTTTCGGGCTGAATAAAGGCTCAAATAATTAATTTGGGTTTAAAACTTTGGGTCTATATTTTTTGTTAATTAAAAATAATTGATATTTTATAAGGCTACTTAACATACGAGCTATGCCATTTACTAATATTTTATAGGTTACTTAACATTAAAAAACAAAAGTTATACTGGCTCGGTTATTTTGGTTATAAAAGTCGGTTCAGTTCATTTATTTCGGGGACAAGCACATGCAAAACCAAAACTGAACCGGGAATTCAGTTATTGAGAAAATATAAAGTCAGAATATCGGTTTTGGGTTGGGTTTGGTTAGGTTATTTTGGTTTAATGCACACCCGTATGTTCTAGTGTTTTAATTAGTAGTTACAATAAACCTTATGCTAAAACATTTGTTCTTTGAATAATTGTACCAGTACATAGGGTCTAAAAAGAGTGATGAAAACGCTGACAAGGCACATAGTTTTGGAATAATGGATCTATGGACTCCAGAAAACCACTACAGGTGGTCGAAGTCAAGATACGGTGGTCATGTGTCAGCATCTGTGGAAGCAGTGAGTGGCTCTCGTCTTCTTTTGTCCAGTAAGTTCTGAACCTGATGCTATTATTAATTGCTATTTCAAAAGTTTAAAGGGTTTTTAAATTCTCGTAAAAGGTTAGCGGGTAATAATTTATTCGGCTGTTTTCAGATACCGAAGGTGACGAATTGAACACACTTAGGGCAAAGAAAACAGAGTTTGATGAGACCATTTCTGGTCTAGAAGCAAGTCTTAAGTCAATGCAGAGTGAGATTAATGGGTTGGAAGATTCAGCTGCTCAACTTCGAAAACTTCGTGTATGCTAATTAACATCATTAACACACACACACACACATATAGGTGTATATGCTATTTGTGTGTTTGCATGTGTATACATATGTCTGTTTATACGTGTATATACATATGCTTGTGTGTATGTATATGTGTGTGCGTCTATATATATGCGTGTGTGTGGGTGTTGGGGGAGGGGGGGGGGGTCATTGGGGTACCATCGATCTAACGAACTTCGATTGAATTCGTTGTAACGGATTAGCGACATTGAAACCGGCTCGTCGAACCAAATGAACCTGTTGGTTGATGCAGTTCGTCGAGCCGGTTTGAACGCTGCTGGAATGAGTTAAATCGGAGTTTGTTCGATGGTTCTCCGGTTCCCTACTTTTTTGTGGTTCTCTACTGAACTTCCCTCTGTATGTGTATGCGTGTATATATATGTGTATGTGTATATATATATGTATGTGTGCATATTCTTTAAAGTGTTATGCATCAATTTCTTTTTCTTGCAGGATAACCTTGTGAACGAAGCTCAACTTGAAAAAAGGAAACAAAAGGAGCTTCAAATCAGAGTTAGTGAGTAACCAACCAACCTCTTTCTGCATTCTAATCTAAGTTTGAACTTTTATATTCTTCAAAGTCAAACATATGAACGTATAATATTATTGTTTTAGATCAAAAAAGGTTAAAATTAGAATCCATGGGAAAAGAAGAAGACATGGCTGCTGCAATGTCAAAACTGGTTCAAGATGCCGAGAACTTCAATATTCAAAGATTCAAATGTGCAATAGAGATTAAGGTAGGTTATCTTGGAGTGTACCGGTGGGCCTCACGAATTTAACAGTAACAGTTAGTTCACCAACATAATAAAATAATATTTGGACTTGTGTTTGCAGAAACTTCTCACTCAAGCTACTGGTTACAGAAGAAGTTATGCTGAAAAGTTCATGGCTTCCACTGAACTTGAGATAAAGGTTCCCTTTAATGATTAAATTTTTTATTAAAAATTTAGAAAATGCAGAATAGTAATACATTTTTGAAGTTTTACGACTTGTAAACAATTAAACAGATGAAATTTTCTTGTTTGCATTTGTTTGTTCTCGTTCGTTAACTGTATAAAGAGCGGTTCACAAACGTAAACAGACGAACGTTAACAGAACATGGATGAACGAACATAACTGAGCTAAAACCAGTTAAAAGTACTGTTAAGATCATAAATAAATATATAAATGAACACAAACTGACGAAACATTCACGAACATAAATGAGCGAAACACGTGTTCATGTTTGTTTGTTTGACTAAATTAACATTTTTTTTTCATGTTCGTTTCGTTTGTATATTAAATATACGAACATACGAACTTTCCGCCAAACTGTTCACTGATTTATAGGCCTAATTATTTTAACACGCTTTGATCTTCAATAATTTTGTTCACTTGGAGCTAAATGTAACATAATTACTCTACCGATGTATGTATTTAATCATAATGATTTAGTCCATCTTGTATGTTTCTTAGATTAAAGAGATGGAAGCGTGTATCAAGCAGCAAGAAAAGCTTGCATTGCAAGCTTCTTTACATTTTGAACGATGTATGTTACTTCTTACGCAAGTCAACTATTTTTATGTTCTATTTAACAATTGGTACTTATTTGTCTTTAATGATTTATAAAGGTAAAAAGGAGATGGAAGATCATAGACAACAATTGGTAGCCGCCAAGAGAGCTGCAGAATCAGTTACAATTATTACTCCGGCTCTTGAACAGGAGTTTCTTCAGGTTTGTTTTTAGATTTTCTTTTTTCAATTATTTAAATGTCAAACTTGTTTTATCTATTGTGCAATCTAAATATCCGTTCCGAGATGCGAATTATAGAGGGTGATATCAATTTTATAAATTTGAATATTTGATGGTGGTTTGTAGATGCCTTCTACAATTGAGGAATTAAATGCTGCGATTCAAGATATTACCTCTCAGGCCAATTCTATTCTCTTTCTGAACCACAATATTTTAGAAGAATATGAACGGCGTCAAAAAAAAGTAAACTTCTGATTGACTGAAATTATTTATTTAATAATCAATTATGTTATTATGTTTTATCCAATTAATAGTATTTTCATGATAGATAGAGGAGCTTTCGGTCAAACTGGAATCAGATGAAAAAGAGTTGTCTGCCCGGTTAGAAGAATTGAGCAATTTGAAGGTTAAGAAGTTCGTCTCTTATTCAGTTCAAGAACATTATTTTTTGCTAAAATCGTAGAATCTTTTGATTTTGCTGCTTGCAGGGGAAATGGCTTCCAACACTTAGAAACCTAGTTGCTCAAATAAACGAGACTTTCAGTAAAAACTTTCAAGAAATGGCAGTGGCAGGAGAAGTATCCCTGGGTATGTTAAACATCACCTCAACAGTTCTCTAATACGTTCCCAGGGTGCGCATAAAACCGAATTAATTGACATAACATAATTGAAATAATCAAACCCCAAATTGACGGTTTAGTTTTATGTTTTTTTTTTCAAAACATAATTTTTGATTTCGTTTATTTATTTTTGACTGCTACGTATGTTGTAAATAATTAATAAATTGTGTAGTTTAAAATATTAAATACAATGTGTAATAATTAGTTAATTATATTATTTGACAAAATATCTTAGGCACAAAGTTTCAAGCTCAAATTCATTATTTGGGACAATTTCTTTTTCACCCCAAAAATTTCAAGCCCAAATGGCAGAATCGAGACTGAACCAAACCCAATGTGAATACTGAAAACAAATGATTTCAGAACCAAAAAACCTACCTTTTGGTTCGGTTTAAGCCCAAAAATTTGTACCCAAATGGAAAAATCGAAACCAAGCTGAATTCAGTATGAAAACTGAAAACCAAAAGTATCCAAAAACCCAAAAACCATATTTTTGGTTCTTTCGGTTTTGGTGATCAATAATTATTTGATTTTGGTGATCAGATGAACGCGGGAATGAGTTTGATAGCTATGGAATACTTATTAAAGTGAAGTTCAGGTGATTTCTTTTTAATGCTTCTTTTCGTATTTAATTTCATATACTATTTAAATGTATAATCATAACAAACCTGTTGTAAACCACACTTACGTTTACTTTTGTTTTCACAATAATTGCCAGGCAAGCAGGCGAACTGCAAGTTTTAAGTGCTCACCACCAGTCTGGTGGGGTATGACAATGAGTTATTAATTATATATATAAACTTACACTTCTTTTTATATAAATCGTCACTTGTCTTCGATGTTCTTGTTTAGGAGCGCTCGGTTTCAACAATTCTTTATCTTGTTTCACTTCAAGATCTTACAAACTGCCCATTTAGGGTGGTCGATGAGATAAATCAAGGTTTGTGAATTTTTATTTTTATTACTTTTTTCTTTTGTATAAATACAATATATTGATGTATGCTTTACTCCGTAAGGAATGGATCCTATTAATGAGAGAAAGATGTTCCAGCAATTAGTCAGAGCCGCAAGTCAACCCAATACTCCACAGTAAGGGCTCTTACCTTTGACTTTTCTTAGGTCAAAGTTTGACATATGCTGACCAGTGTTGACTTTTTGTGTATTGTGTTTAGGTGCTTTTTGCTAACTCCAAAACTGTTATCTGATTTGGAATATGGCGAGGCGTGCACGATTCTGACTGTAATGAACGGACCGTGGATTGACCAGCCCTCGGAAGGTCAAAATTGCACTTTAATTCCATACTATTACCTTGTCTATATGAGTATCATCATTTAACAGTAATATCCATAAAGTGAAAGTCAAAGTCAAACTTGTTAATTCTTTTGCAGTTTGGAAATTTGGAGGAAGTTGGGGATCTGTGATGGGATTATTGGGAGAAAGCCATTGAGTCAAATCAATGGACGCATGAAGTGTACAATAAAAGTCTTCAAACTTGTGATACTGACGTGGCAATGTTAGAGACTAACAGCTGCAAGTCTCTACATCTGTAAATTCAGGAGATTTAGGGTGAACGATAAGATATTCAGATTCATCCTTTTTTGGCCATGTTGGTCTTAATCTCGTTAATTTATCCCTTTGTTTTTGTGAGACTAAACAGTTATGCTAAAGAACATGTAAGTGCTTTCTCTAAACTATACATGGTAATGGGCTTTTGTTGGAGACATAAATTTGTATGGTATTTGTGTAAAAAGATGTTACTAGAATCAATGTACCCCAGTTAAACATGGCCTGAGCTCGTCTTTTTGTGAGTCGAGTTTTGTTGTTATTATTATTCATTATGTTTTGGTGGGTTAACTTAGTTTTGGTACTATTAAAGGGTTTTGTGAGTAGTCCTCTGTATGACATGCTTACTAATTATTTTGGTTATTTATGTCTAGAAATCGTATGGCAACGTTATTCATGAGTGATTCTAAGTGGTAACAAACTAAACCATGGCATCAAACTTAAAATAAGCGAGTCTGATAAAATTTAAATGAGGAGCCAACGGGGAATTTATGACGGTCATAGGCAAAACCTTAATCATTTTTAAAAACAGACATTTTGAGAATTTCCAGCTAAACAAAACAGTTAAAGAAAATAACGCAATAAAAATTGATGCAATAGCTACCCATGAATCTATGTAAGTATATCACTATATTGTGCAAGCATGGCGGTTCAAAACTGAATGTTTTGAACCTGACTCGCCGTGGAGAAAAGTAATTCTAGCCATTCACGGTTCCTCTCGCACCTGGTCTATTTTACTACATGCTAAACGTATTCCGGGAGTTTGGAATCCCATAGAAAATTTCCTTTCCGTTTCCAACTTAAATTTGTGTAATTTGATCATTGGTGTCCTTACGAGTATAAGGTTCGGGTGGATTCTTAGAGAGGTTTTTTAGTAAAGCAGTCGTTAGGTACACTTGCTTGCCTATTGTTGTAGCATTAGGAGAGTCTAGGTTTATAAACTTAAAACTAGAGTGTCTAAGTTTTAGGTTAAGTTTAATAGACGGCATTTAGAAGTTAGAACATCACTTATTGAACAGGTTGGACCTTGAGGTGGAAAAGACTCCTTTCAGCCCATTTGCAACTTGGTTGTGAAAATTTGATCATAAACGTCCAATTAATAAATCGGCCAGATTGTTGGGTTTGTTTTGTGAAAGACTGGGAAGTAGAAAATTTTAATCATTACGAGGTACCATTTTCTCCATGGATTAAATGGGTCTCGATTAAATTAGTTATTTTTTTAATGTGGAGATTGTTGTTGGACCGGATATATATCAACCAAGGTGGAATTATCATTTAGAGGTATTAACATGGGAGATGTTGGGTGCATGTGTGTTTGCACAACGAACCCGGAGACCTCAGTTTATCTTTGTAAGGCAGCTAGATGGGTTTGTTTGGCCAGTAATCCAAGATTGGATTCATTTACCCAAAACGTCATATTTTGACTATGTAAAGGATTAATTGGAGTACCCTAGTAAAATAAGGGTACTTCTCACGCGATTCAAGCAATATTTATGATTACTTGTTGGAAGGTGCAAAATGCCCGGATCTTCAATAATAAATCTTCTCAATTGCTAATGTAACACACAAGATCAAATCTACCTCTTTCTTATGGGTTGAACATAAGAGCAAACATTCTACGTTAGATTGGGATAATAAGTGCCGTTTTAATTTTTGTTAATTTTCCATTCCATTATGAGGGTATGTTTACATATTATTAATAATATATATAAAACATACAAACCCCTTTACCCTAACCATACATGTAAACATTTTCTTTATTCATCTTTACCCATATTAGTGGAGAAATCTAATAATCCGACCACTTATTAGCTTTTGTATTTTCTAATTTCCTTGATCAATAATATATTTAAAACATAGTATAGTAAGAAATACATTTAAGAATCGCAAGAAATGAAACTAGCAGATATTGAGTAATCAGATACCCAATGGGTTTAAGACCGGTTAAAGGACAACACATAACAATCTGGTATGGGAAAAACAAATCAAAAGTTACTAATATTGGTTTCAAACTCACCTCATTGGCTAATTCCCATCCTATAAATATAAATTAAAGATTAGAAACGAGTGACCACATATAGCAAAAGGTGATAATAAGTTTGTGCATACCAAATGGTCGATGTGGGCCGAGATGGTCGATGTCGTAATCTTGATTCTGGTGGAGGCCTTACGGAGTCTCATGTCATGTCCTCATCACAATGGGGTATGCATGCAAACACGTTTGTTTGTTACTGTTAACTTTTTTAAAAGAAAATAAGTTACATGTTTTCATAAAATAAATTGTATTTTCCATAAAATACTTGTAAAGTTTCAATTACACCCATACATTGTAAATACTAGCCAGATGCCCGTGCGATGCCACGGGGTATGCATGCAAACACGACATTGAAAGCGTAACCGGTGTTAGTACGCGACCGGTATCACATCGACATGCGTTTAACCCAACAATAGTGTTCGCGTAACGCGACATCGGACGTGTAACCGGTATCGGTAAACGCGTCAAACAACGGTTGTACGTGTGCAATCCAGTGTCGGTACACGCGTGACCAGTCTGACCAGACCGGGACGAAATTAACCTTTTTTGTATCACATGTTTTGACAGTATCCATATATGATCCATGACCCAAATCAACCCGACCCGTTTGCCGGCCCTAACCGGTAATCACGTAACACGTTACGTTTTTAAAATTAAAAAAAATATAGTAATGCCATACTCAAATTAAAGAGAATAAAATACTCTTTTTTATGGTGTAATTGTTTTTGAAAAAATATTAATATGTGAAAAAGTTTTGGTCGTTTAAAAGTCGTAGGGGTAGTTAATTTAGAATAAGGGGTAAACGTGTAAATATTATATAAATTGACAAAATGTTATTGAAGTTAAAGGACTATATTTGTAAATATATTTGAATCAAATATTGTTAACTGTAGAAGAGGTAACTAAAAGACTACATTACCCCTAAAATGTCATAAATTTATGCATTGTGTGTTGTACCTTATGCATAGTTTTGTGTACCTCTTAAAATACATGAGTTAGGGACCTCTTAAATTTAAGAGGTCCCTAACTCATGCTTTATATATTGTAAATATTATACGACTTCAACGTAATTATTTTAATAACTTGCGTTTGTTAACTTTATTAAATAAATATATATTTGGCTTTGATGAGTTTTTTTTTTCAATATTTTGATATAAATTTTGTTACAAACGCAGTTGTGTTTGAATACTTTTATTATTTTAGTATCGTAAACCATAGTGATACCATAACGAACTGATACCGACATCGATTGAACAATATCGATACCGGTGACGATGCTATCGAAACCGGCATTGGAATTCGTTTGGTGTAAAACGTGCGTCGTTATCTTTCTGCGCATACCAAGACTTTTTTTTGGGTTACGCTAGACAACTTTTTTCTAGTCAAAACATTTTAAATAGACTTTTATTTGTAACACACAAAATCTTTTTACCGGCAAATCAACTATGCGCCTGGAATCAGTACGAGAAGTTGTGTGAGATGATTTGAAAACACCATTGCCTGATCCTAGTCCTAGATTAGTTATTATTTAGTTTTAAGTATGTTTTTATTTATAAGAAAACTAGGTTAGCTACCCGTGTAACACACGGGTTAAAATAAATAAATTTATTTAAAAAAATAACACAATGTAAAATAAAAAAAGTATGTTCAACAAATATAAAGATATAATATAAGGTAGAATAAAGTTGATACAAAATTCATAAATCTCAAAATATTTCTTTGTATACAATATTTGTAGTTTTATTTGTAACTTTACTTTCTATATCAAAACTAAGTAGTTTCACATATTTCTGCTTTTAACTCTAGATAACGTAACACATAACTAACAATAAGCTAAAATAATTTTTCTATAAAACAAACCAACTATCTATATCGATTGACCTTAACTTTTATTAATTTTCATAGCAAAACAAAAATAAAGTGAAAATTTCATTCTTTGAAATTAATTATTTATCTAAAGGTGTATGCTTTTTTTTAAGAATAAAAGTATGAGTTCTAATATTACTTCGGGATATGATTTTGGCTTCTATAGCACGGTTATCATATGTATTTTCATATGTAGTTTAGTTTCATTGCATAGACCAATTTTCTAATTAATATTTTAAGCAACATCACTTCAACATCGGCTTTTAGGACTAATCTATAACTTGACAACCTTAGATTTTGAGGCCATTTAAAACATCAAAAAACTAATACTTTCTTGTAACGTATCATTTTATGCCTGATAGATACCATTACAAAAATGGTAATATTTTTATCTCCCGGAAAAATGGATAACAAACGTTTTCTAATTTCTTGAACGACCTCATTTTTTTGTGCAAGTACAACTCGTTCACTAAAGAAATCTATATTTTTGAAATCTCCTAATAGAAGGATATATAAAGTCAAATTTGTCATCTGATTAACAGTGTGCTAATGTCTAACATTTGTACTCCAAAGATAAAAAGTTATCTTATCCAACTAAAAACCAAAACAGTGGTCTCGTGTTTATATTTTGTGAACTTTTTAGATGATGAACTTAACATAAATGGTGAGCTGATTAGATTATCAATTAAAAAAAGAAGTTGTAAATTGTTACTTTTTAAACCAACCCGTGACTGAAACTCATTCTAATCATAAACTATTTTGACCTGAACCATGTTTGATAATTTAACAAGTTAAAGAAACCCGCTCATTTAAATTTGCATAAACACTAAGAATACATCAATAATGAATTTGTCTTTTAATTTTAAGGGTTTAAAAGAAAACAACTTGTAATTTAGTAAACAATCATACATATTTAACTAGCATAGAGCCCGCGCGTTGCGGCGGGAACGCAATGGGAGTTTGGCCGGTAGCAGGACAGTTTGTTATGGTACCGGGAATAAGCGACTGCGAAATTTATATTCAACATAGTTTATGGTACAAAAGATAATTTGTCAAACTTGACATGCAATTTGACTTTACTTGGTCAAAATGTATGCAAATATGCAATATGTCGCGTTAATAATTTGATGATTTGATTTGCTATACATTTATATATAATATGCAAATTCATACCAGAGACAAAGTGAACTCTGTTAACTTACAGTATTACAAGTATTACAATGTTAATTGATTTTGTAACTAACACATTAATTACATGTTACATCCTCTAGACTTCATAAAATGCCATTTAGTATCCAATGACAGGAAAAAAAAACACAAACATAAATCATCATTCTGCCTCCTTCACTTGAGGTGCCTCCATAAATAGATACTGCATAAAACAACATACAGATTAAACTGATCACTCCTAAAACGATACAACTTTTGCATAAAATGAACAAAATTTAATCGCCAACACCTCAAATGATTTCTTGAAACGTTTCAGAATACCCAGTTTCTTTGCCGTTTTAATTTAGGCCCATAAACTTTCAAAAGGTCATTGGGTACGAAATTTCCACGGTGTTAAAAAACACCAATCTAGTGTTTCTCGCTCGAGTTGATAGTAAATATAGCAAAGTTGGAATTTGAGTGCAAGTCAATTTGATAATTTTGCACTTCTTTTTTCCAACTTAAGTACAAAATAACAAATTGGACCGACTTTGACCCACAGAAAGTCGAACCTTAACTACAAAACGGCTTCTGGTCAAAATGTGATCCAATCGGACTGGGTTCGGTCAAACGAATTTGAGCGAAAAGGAGTTCATGTGAAAATGGTCAACCTTATAAAAAAAATGGTTCGGGTCAAAACGATCCACTTGAAAAATAAGTAATTCTAATTATGCAGTTTATTCTTTATTTCCAATTTAAACACGAAATAGCAATCAAACTTTAACCAACTTTGACCACAAAAGCCCAACCTTGACGAAAAAACTAGGAACCAACTTTTTTCTTTGCTTCCAAAATTCTTATTCATCTATATTAAACGAGATGCACTTCACGATAGGGTCTGAAGCAAAAAAAATCAATGAAGAGTTTTATTTCTAACCAAAGTTGGGTGAATATTTAACATGGATGAGCACATTTTGCTAGCTTGGTCAGAATAGATAAGGTACAAACTAAATAAACAACAAATATGAAACTAAAACAATGACAGTAAAGGTTTATTAAATCTAAATGTGTTTTTGCTACTGGTGCATAAATAAGCATTTAGGAAATTATACATTCGATTCATAGACTCAAGAAAGAAACGAATGGAGGGTGCGAGAAAGAAAAGGGCAGGGGACATACACTAATGATATAATTTTCTTCCAAATCAGTCATAGTAGGCTGCAAAAGAGATTGAATCACATGATTAGCTTGAATAAAAAGTTAAAAAAAAAAAAGCACAAACCTCCACTGCTTCACTATTGTTATAAAAAAAAGCACAGACACACACATGAACAAACATATTACCATTGTTATAATGTTATTAACCAAATTCGTTTGATTTATTCCAGCAAACTAATCGAACAAATTTGAATGGCTCTGAAACAAGTAGGAAAACATAACCGCATAATTAAGGAAGAAAATGATAAAGTTTTATTTAGAAATTTAAGGAGGCGGTAAAACACTAAGGTCATGATCGTGTCGTGTTTGTGGGTGAACACGACCCATATATTTATTCGTGTCAAAACCATCAACTCTTTTAACCCGAACGCGACCCATGTAACTTATCAAAACACCGCGAACAAGTTGGTGGGTCATAATCAAGCTGTAAACAGGTTAAATGTAACTTTAAATAGCTTGACCTTAACATGACGAATGTACATACAAATACAACCGACCCATCATTATCGTTGGATTTTTTATTTTAAGTTTTCGAGCCTTAACACTTGTTGTTTTCTTTTCAAATCCTCAATATGAAAAACTTAAATTATAATCAACCCGTATATGATGAAGCAAGATATATAGATTTGATGCTTTTAAATTGAATTCAATGACTTTGAAACAAAAATCCAACCAAGAAATAGTTTTATAAAATGAATGTCTATTAACAGTTTTGTTAATTTATTTAAAATGACAACTTTACCCTTTTCTTAGGTAATCGGCCCCACGAAAAACGGCTCGATTGGAACACTAATGAATGTCTGCTAACAGTTCTGCACATATGAAACAACCAAACATTGTAGTAGTAGGTGCAACGCGCAAGCTCTCTGCGTGCGAACCAAGCCGATACCCTTTCAAAAGGGCCCGTTGTGACCCTAACTAAACTGAAACCTTTTAAAAGCAACATGTTTTGACATGAACCAAACTGAGAAAAACCGAATATTGAACTGAACGCGTATGCAAAACTGAATAACTGAAACTGACTTAAACGAAACCAAAGGGTCATGGTTGTTAGGTTAACCGAAAGTCGATTATAGTTACGATTTTGGGTAAAGACCCCTACTTTGAACCAAACAAAGCAACACTAAATAAATAAACCAAACCAACATGCATATGTGTGATATAAAATTTGAATAATAATAATACTTATAATAATAATAATAATAAAACCTCACTGGATGCAAGTGGCCTCTAACAAAGTTACACCAGCAAAGCCAGCGATCCTCACACTACCAACGTGATTCTTGTTATAACCTGGCAAGCATAACATGTTAAAATTAGGAAGCTTATACCAATCATTTCAATTATTTGTCAAAATTCTTTTACATAATGTCTATTACTACATTATCCACATACCGGTGCAACTTTACATTAACCATCTTCTGTTCATCAAGCTGCAACAATTGTGATTTTACATTAGCCATCTTCTGCTCAAACTCATACTCTTTAACCAGTACTTGTGTAGCCTAATAACCAAAACACCAGACCTACATATCAGAAACAGATTGGTTGGTTCGTATACACACCAAAATAAAAAATTATAAGTTATAAAGCATTGATGAAATTATTATTATTATTATTATTATTATTATTATTATTATTATTTTCAACCAAAAACCTTGAAGTAACAAAGAATGTAACTCTTCTAAAACCATCCTCTGTAGCATCATCATAATGAATCTTGATTCCAATATGAACATCTAAACTTAAGAAAAAAGTCGCATTAGTTGATAGTCATATGAAATAATGTTTGTAAATTTCTAGTACAATATCTCGTTGGCTTCAATTGACTTGTGTCGCAAGAATAAGCTTGATCTGAAAGAAACCCTAAATTGTTATCCTAAAGAGAATATATAAACCATAAAAATAAGATTGAAACAAAATAACAAGCTCGATGACAACATTTGAGAGAGCGATGGTGGAATTCCATTCGATTTCGTCTTCAATGATAATAGGTGAAGAAACACCAGTCGAACCCCGACAGATTACGAGTAACCTGAGGGTTAGACAGACGTTTCCCACGAGGGGTTAATTCTGGCAAGATGGTTCTTCCGATAACCTGCAAAACAGACACCGTGAGCTCGTCACTAAGAAAGGGGGGGGGGGGGGTTCCTCCTTGTGACCACCCTCCGGCGTGAGAATCAGTCTATATTACTCTTTGAATATAAAGTATATTATTAATACTAGAGCAGTTATCAGGTAAATTATACAAGATATTAGATGATGAAATGATAATACCATTTGATGTCTTTTATAGCCGAAGGTGGGTTTCCAAGGAGGTTTAGCCGGCCTACTACTCTGCCAACTGTGGCCTACACACGTGCTCTGCTGGTAATTGGTGGATAGGCAGCGGCTGACAGTGACCAGGCGTGCTGTTCACTTTTCCTTTTCCACCAACTACAGGCTAGGCACGTGGTATGGCAGGAGTTGGTGAGCAGGCGGCGGCTATTGGTCACAGTGCTGTGGCGTGTTGTCTGCCATGCTGCTGTCAGTGAGCTGTCGTATCGTTGGTCAGATCTTTTGTCCATACCTCGTCAGGTATCACACAAAAGATCCTCCATTATTATACGGACTCGCTCATTTAGGCGGGAGTTTTCCCCCTCCCGCCTTTATGCGGGAATGCTCCCGGCTTTGCTCATTCCTTCTTCAGGTGACTACTGAATTATTACGAGTTTGAGCCTTATGCGTGTAGCCATGCTGCGCGGGTGGCCAGTCCCTAATGGCGGGTATCCGTACCTGCGGGAACAGGCGGATACTTGGAAACCATAGGGAGGCATTTCCTGCGAGACCAGCTTGCGTACCGCATGTGAGGTCGTCACAACTCTGAGCGTGGTGGGTCCTGCGGGTTTGGTAGGTCGCGGCGCAGACGTCCCTATGGTGAAGTCTGCGGGTTCAACTGCGCAGACGTCCGTTTAAGGAGTCTTGCGTGTGTTCAACTGCGCAGACGTCTCCTTTTAAGGGAGTCTTGCGGGTCCTAACCGCCTCTGCTGGGACCTACCTCTTCAAGTCCCCCCAGTCCAATGTTCTTCTCATGAATGTTTAATAAAGTGAGGTGAACTTTTGGACTTAAGCAAGGGGTTTTTGAAAAGGGTTTAGTTTTATGGGTTTTCGCGGGAAGTCTTACCCACGGGTTTCCCAATGTCACGCAGAATTTCCCAATGTTCTGCTTGATCTCTGGGATGATGCGGATAGGTTTGTAACCTCCCCGCAAGTCAGGAGCGTTTAGAACCTTTTGTGTAGATTCTCCATGAGGTCTTGGTGGTTTTGAACATAGTGATCAATCATGTTATAACCACCAATCATCCATCCTGAAGTTTCAAACAATCTAGTTCTTGACGTTCCCCGCTATGCGGGGATGTTAATCCCGTTTCTGCAAGCATGGCCCAGAAGATCCTTCTTGGTTTCAATTCCCATGGAGTGCTCGGTATGCGAAGGGTTTTGCCTTGACGCTGTACCCGCACTTCGTCTTATTAGTTACTTTACTCCCAAGGTATCCCTGGCGTTAAATCCCTGCAGGGCTAGGTGCATGAAGGGTTTTGCCTTAACACTATACCCGCACCTGACTTATGGTTGCCGAGGTGTTCCTGGCGTTTAATCCCCTGCGGGCGCTAGGTATGTGAAGGGTTTTGCCTTAACACTGTACCCGCGCTCCGACTTACAATTGGGTGCCGAGGTATGACTTTTTACGGGTGTTAGGTATGTGGAGGGTTTTGCCTTAACACTGTACCTGTGCCGTTTTGTAGTTGGGTGGAATGCCAAGATTTTCTCGGCTTCACTTCCCTGTGGTTGCTAGGTATGTGAAGGGTTTTGCCTTAACACTGTACCCGCACCCGCTTTATAGTCGGATTTTTTCGGTTTCCGTTCCCTGCGGGTGCTAGGTATGTGAAGGGTTTTGCCTTAACACTGTACCCGCACCCGACTTCATAGTTGGGTTTTTCCGGTTTCCGTTCCCTGCGGGTGCTAGGTTTGTGAAGGGTTTTGCCTTAACACTGTACCCGCACCCGACTTCATAGTTGGGGTTTTCCGGTTTCCGTTCCCTGCGGGTGCTAGATTTGTGAAGGGTTTTGCCTTAACACTGTACCCGCACCCGACTTCATAGTTGGGTTTTCTTGGCCTCTGTTCCCTGCGGGTGCTAGGTATGTGAAGGGTTTTGCCTTAACACTGTACCCGCACCCGACTTACGGTCAACTGGATAGCCAGGGTAAGGGGTTTTTCCTGCTTACTTTTCGAATCTTTTTGAATCTTTGAAATTTGAAAAGTTGGTGAAAGGATAAGAACAGTCGTCGTGCGACGGTTTCTTCTGACTGTGTCAGGACGTGCTGGCAGTTATGGCGACGTGACATTATATGGTCATTCCAGACGTTTTTTACGGCGCGTGGGCGCGATTTTTCGGGCGCGTGGCCGCAAAATTAATGGCACTCGTCCTTTCAACAGCTGTTGCCAGCTTGCCTGGTGCCACATGTCACGGTTTCATTGCACCTTCAATTTCTCTCTCCTCCGCATTAAATTCATCGCATTAATTACGATCACTATATAAAGGGGAAGAGGGTCCTTTGTAATTCACACCTTTCTCTTCTTTAT
>NW_027497094.1:0-35933 GCF_021521415.1 Bidens hawaiensis | reverse complement strand
GTGGATATGAACAAGAGGTATGCAGTAGCTTATTATTATTATTATTATTATTATTTGATACGCTTGATCTGTATTATACTGAAACCCATGTTAGTTGTAGATTAGGTTATACGTTAGTGAATTTGTTAGCTGTTTGTAGGAGTGTGAACAAGCCGAGCTTTTTTATTTAGCTCGGCATATTTCGACCGTTGTTTAGAGATCGTGCTTGCCTTGTTAGTCATTTTTTAAGCTCGGGCTCGGCTAGTTTCAATAACATAATTTTTAGAATTACTTTTAGGCTTTGTTTTAGCTCGGATGCACTATGTGAAAATAATAATACATATAGTAGTTCAAAAGAGTTAAAAGTTACACAAGGCTTTACGAGCTTAAACAATTTTTGGTTTGTCAAGGATTGGTTCGTGCTTGAGAATTAAACGAGCTTTATTTGATGCTTGGGCTTGGCTTTGGTTTGTCAAGGGTTGGCTTGTTTTGAGAGTTTTTTTTCGGTCGAATATTGAGTTGCTTGGGAGCGGTCTTTGCTTGTTTGCTCTCCTCATGGGCTTTTCCAGGAATCGCTAAATATTTTTGAGTCGAAGACGAGTATAAATTCAGCTCTTGAGTAAAATATGTATTTGATGACTCAGGTATACAAAGTAAATGATACGATGATAATTAGCCTATAAAATTGATAATTTGGGCCTGCCTAAAGTTTATTTTTGGGCCTTCGTGATGATCAGATTGCATGGTGCATTAATTAATATACAACTTAGTGTTCCAGTTAGGAGGATGGTTGGGGAATTTAACATTTTTTTATTCAACTGTTGATGTTAGAATAGTCGCAGTATTCTCATTAATTGGATCACCGATATTTTAGAAAGTGAAGTTATTTGTTAACGATTTATGAACTTTTAATGTGTTGAAGTTATTCTGTTATTATTCGTATATCGGCACATCTTTAGACTGTTAATCAGTTTACTAATTTTATGTTTGCTTAATATGATGTACTGTATTAAGAAGTGACCATGTTTTTGAGCAATTCTTTATTAAGTTATTCTTTTGTTATAAAAAATGATACATATATTTTTTTTCATATTTATAGGGCAGGAGAACTTTCAAGCGCTGAGATTGATAACCTGATGACCATCGTGGCCAACCCACGCCAGTTCAAAATCCCGGATTGGTTTTTGAACAGGAAGAAAGATTACAAGGATGGCAAATACTCACAAGTCACTTCAAATGCTCTTGACATGAAGTTGAGAGATGATCTCGAACGTTTGAAGAAAATCAGGTTCGTCTTTTTTTCCATTTGAACAAATCAAATTTCGTGTTTGTTTTTAACTTTTTATGCATCATATGTCAATGTTTTTGTTTGTGTTTACATTCAGGAACCATCGTGGTCTTCGTCATTACTGGGGTCTTCGAGTGCGTGGACAGCACACCAAAACCACTGGTCGTAGGGGAAAGACTGTCGGTGTGTCAAAGAAGAGATAAGTTATTTATTGTTTTTGGAACGTTGTTACGTTTTGGGTTTAGACATTCTCATGAAATTTTGAACGTTTTGGGTTACGTTGTTTTGTTATCGTTATAGTTGTACCTCTGGCGCTTGTTTGGGACGGATTTTTTTATGAAATGGATAATTGATGAAATTTGGTATTTGTTTTATTTTATTTTTTATTTAGTTTTGTGCATCTTTCAATATTATGTTATTTTTATGTTTGGATTAATTTTCGACAAATATGTTACTTGTGTGTGAAACATGATGTATGATTGTTTCATTGCAATTCGCAAGCAGCTCACATTACACATTCAGCTTTACTTCATGTATCGATCAATACTCTTCTAACCTCATATTGAGCCGAAAATTATATGTCGAATTAAACATGCTAAACTATTAACCAAAGAGCTTGATACACTGTGTTTGGATAATTTCAATGTAGTGATGGCAATGAGTTATAAGTTACAATTTTGTAAATTATGACTTATGGCAACCACAAACACCCCCTTAGATTCTAAGACTTGCTTAACTAAACGGTTACTATTCTAGAACTTCAATCGTGGCACAAGGTCTAATGATAAATGTTTCTACGCAAACATTTGATATCTTTTGTTTTCAATGTGCACAATGTATAACGTGACTTGGATATATGGCGGATTGTCTTGAGATTTCAGATGTCTCAAGCGAGTAACGAAAAAATGTCCTTGTAGTTAACTTTTTTTCATAACAATCAACGATAATTGTGATCTAACCGCACCTGATGGCAGGTCGCCGATATTTTATTAATAAAATACCGCCTTTTTGAAAAAGAAAATATATGTGGGCTTGATAAATGGTCTATTGTTGTATCTAGGCCTTTTAGTTATAAAAAATAGCTTATATATAGAGATGCACATTCAAATTGATTAGTGACCGGTTTCTAACGGGTTAGTAACCGTTCCCTTTCTCATCGGTATATACTCGGAAAAAACCAGCGGTTAGCAATTGGTTATACATTTTGACCTAGACCCCGGTTAATCGAAACCGATTTCAGATTTTTTTGAATATTTTTTCCAAACCGTTTTTTTTTCCAGTTATTTACCGCTTAACCGGTTCAGTTACGCCTGAAACCGGTCATACCAGTTAAGATTTTTTGTGCTTGAAAACCAGTATGTACCCGACCCAATTAGCTGGTTAACCAATTAACCAGTTTGTGCATGTTTAAAATTTGTTCATCAGTCATCTCTAAATGTAATATATAATAAAGGATAGAATACAATAATTTCGGGTCCCTCTTGACAACGGGTCCTCAGTAGCGTCGACGCCTGACTACCCTTTCTGCGGCCCTTCATACAAGTTGATATCAATGATGATATAAAACAAACTGGTGCAATCAAGATTCTTTTTCATAACATTCAAAAGGAGAAGCTTTTTTTTTCTCTAGGTAATAAACATAACAGAACCTCATGTGCTAAAAGACAGAGAAAGTTAGGCAGGCTGTGGGCATCAAACAAAGTGGTAAAAAGAGAGTACCCTACATCCAATGATCACATTTCACAATATGTGAAACAAGATAAGTCTGTGACATGTCAAAATAAAAAATAACACAAGGTTTATCCTAACATTTTTTTAAATATTTACTAGGAAGTGCTAGAACATGTGACACCTTATGTGGTAGAACTGGTTAGCGTTAGTCGGATGGTGAGGTATGGACTAGTGATTAATCGGGATTAATAGAATTGAAAAAATTATATTTAATTTTCAAATATACATATATATACCAAATTTTATATAGAAAATTTTCGGTTTTTACCGATTTTGATCAAATAGTGATTAACTGGTGTCTAGTCAATAGGATACCGACTAACGAGAGATACCATGTCGGTTCGCCGAACATTTTGAAAAATATATCTTTTTTGGCATAGTTTCGTGCTGTAACCCAAAACCGATCATATTCGCGTCAACTCGCCACTGCACCGCACGAGCTTTACCAATAGACCACGCGTTATTTCAACAATGTTTCTTTTTTATTATCACAAGTTATACGAATGTTAATATTATGATGGACACTTTTTTAGGTTTATTGTAATTATCATTACGAAACTAACTGATACTGATCGAATTTGTGTGTTATGCCGTCGTAACATGATGAATTTTGTTACCTAGTTATATTTCAGTATGTATTTTCTCCCTCTTGCTTTAGCTATACACACCTTGGCCATATGTGAGAATGTGATGATTCATCAACATTTGTAATAACCCATTTCAAGATTTTATCTTCACTAATAAATCAGAAGCCATCATTTCATCACATTAGAATCAAAATAATAATAATAATATCTCATCAAACTATTTTTAAAAATCACAATTTTTTTACTATAAAATTTGAGGAAAAAAGAAAATGCATCTCTCTTATTTCTAATTATATGTATATCTCTTGCACATGAAAAACCTCTCAGATTTTTTTTAACTACAACTTTTTTTTATTTATGCTATCGCATTCCCCTAAATTGTGGAGAGTTCCAATATCCGACTCTAACTAGATTATATTGTCTTAATCGGACTTATGTTGGTTTCAGAGTTTTACTTATTTAGATGGTTTTTATTATTATTATTATTATTTTAACATTCTTTAATGTAATTAATTAACCGAACTCTTGATATAATCAGCAAATGTATGATTGGAGTGTCAATTATTGGACATAAAATCGTACGATTGATATGATTCCACGACTTGATCAACATTGTAATCCAATAATATCACAAGTCATTATCAAAATACATAATATAATGGTTTATGTCATTTTAGGTTTCTATATCAATTGTTAAGTGTCACATAGTTATCCCTCGATCATGTCAATATAATACTCGAATGGCTATTGGTTTATTTAACCCGTTTAATTGAACAAAGTTAGCCAATAGATGAAAAAAACTATCGCCAATTGGATCATTTTATTTTAATCAAACGTCACTTTCATAATTATAGGTGAAATTATATTTTATAGTGAATTTGATACGGGATAGTTTAGTTTGTTATAATTTGAATCTACTAATAATATATAATAACCTGGGAAATATGACACGGTATTTATTTTTTTGTATGATTATAACAATTTAGTTGTTTGTTACGCTAATGTGCTTTATCGAGACAAATAGTCTCGATAATTAGCTTAACATGCATACTAAATATAGGTTAGACCTCATGATGCGACATCAAGTGTTGTAAGAATAAGTGAAGGTATGTCATTCAAGAGTATGAGAAGTTGGTCTTTAGGTTGTGTTTAATTGGGTGTTTGTATTGTTAGTGTGTTTGTATCAGATACGAGGTTCCAATATCTGTGTAATATATGAACGTATGCATATTTTCATTTGTCTTTGAGCTATAGAGAAACTTGCCAGCTCTGTGTAAACTCCCGATTGATCATAATGTGGGTACAAGACCTCGTAAGTTCTAGCGTACCTATGACCTAGGGTGCCAATGCCATTTATTACTTGCAACTCAAACGTGTCTAGTCATTTTCCTAGGATCCTTGTGGTTGATTTGCTAGTTACGTTTTATCTAAAACATTTGGTGAAGACAAATGATGTTAGTATGTACGTCGAGGTGCCTTTGGTGAGGATTACCTTAGGTGCGGGCGCACGACACCTTTTGTGAGGACAAGGGATGTTATCCTAGCCTCTTAGGTGAGGATAGACAATGTTACCCTAATTAGTGTGGTTAACTTTGAAAAACTTACGTGGTTTTACTTTTACCCCGTATAAGCTGTGGGTAACACTACCCTTGGTGAGGTACTTGGGTAAGATAACCTTAGGTGAGGTAAACTTAGGTAACTAGCTAAGCTTTGTGTATGATAGTAAATGCAAACCAAAAAGTTTAAATTACAAAAACTACTTTGTTATACGTACCGGTAAATATTAGAATTCGATGCATTTTAAAGTATAAGAAATATAAGTTAATTACTATATATATTTTTAATACGTTCAGAAAAAATAGTTACTGTGATGATAACAATTACTTCATTTTTATAAATAATAATAACAATAATAATAATATGATATTTTTTATTTTATAACAACTAGTATTTGTTATATGATGTACACAACAATTATAATTTTAAATTTTGATAGTGGCACTTCACTCACACTAATAATTTAATAATAAAAGAAAACAAAAAAATAGGGGGCGTAAGCATGTGATTATCACGTGACAGTGGAAATAGACATTTCAATTTTTCTATTTTATATATTCAAACAAAAAAAGATATTTTTTAATAATAGTATTTGAACATAATGTAGTAAATATTAGGAATTCTTAATAAACACCAGTAAATAATATATTGTTTTACCCTGATATAAATAAATGTGTATTTCATATTATAAGTACTTTTTTTAATACTTGTATTTGTATTCTCTTAATCGGTTTATTAGAATCAGTCACAACTCAAACAAAACTTTTTCGAATCGTAATCTGAATTATCGATTTAATAAGAATAACCCCAAATCAAATCAAGAGAAAACCCTAATTTAACCGCGGTAGAGTTAAATTCAAGAGGAAGAATGTTCCCTCACTTGACTTTATTTTTTTTCAAATAATGTTATGTGTATATGTAATTGCTATCAGACCCTTTAAAAACTATAATTTGATGAATTATTTCAATGTTAGCCACTTCATAAATACACTTGTTAGTTGTCACATTCTTAAGACAACTGATAACACCAATACTACTATACTAGTATGACTTTTATTACATGAAAGACACCTTACACCTCAAAAAAGTGTGTTCAGTTTTATATAAATCAACTTTAGCCTATCCTTTTTTAATTCTACTTGTGTTATATTTTCTAATCATTTCAATGTATTATTAACTTGTTTTTTATGGGTTTATTTCCAACTTTTTAGATACAAAAGTCACTTATATTTCAAGATAACAAGCCATAAAAAATAAGTGTGTGTTTAAAAGGGAAAAAAAATTATGAATAATGGGACCAATTGTCATGTAAAAGGCAAAGTAAAGACAAAAGCATAGCAATCATTTCAAAGAAAGCCATATTAACATCATAGGGACACCTTTTATTTATGTAATTTATTTTTTCATACTTTTTATAATATATGTCTCTCTCTCTCTCCCTCCCTCCCTCATCTCTCAATACAATAGATGATATTGGAATTGGTAAAAAAAAAAAGAATAAGAAAAAAAATAAATAACAAAAAAAAATGTAACAAAGGGAAAACCAAAATCATCACCTACTTCTAACACTACATCATCATACAACAAAACAAAATCCCAAAAATTTTTATTTAATTTAAAGAGTTGAAAATCCCACTCTAGTCTTGGTCAAACCAATTTTGAGGGACAAAATAGTCATTTCATTAATTCATTTCATATTCATCAATCCATCCAAAAACATCTCTTGGCACCTGCATTCTTCACTACAAAATGCTTTCTCACCCCTACAAACATGCAAGCAATATGTTATTATTCACATACTCAACACAAATATACAATCTTAAAAGATAAGCTTAAATATCAAGAATCCATAAAGATCATCAAATTTTTACTAGAGGGTGTTTTGGGATTCCCTTTTTTTTATCTCCTTGTAACTTATAAAGTTAAAAAAAGATGTTTGAAACTACTTATAACTTGTAACTAACAATAAGTCATAAGAAGGCAAAAATAAGGTATCCCAAACAACACCTTAGGGGGTGTTTGGGATTGCTTATTTTTACCAACTTATAACTTATAAACTTTTTGAGGTAATAAGGTGTTTGGGATTGCATATACCGTGTGAGAGGAAAAGTTTCATAAGTTACACTTTTTTAACTTAATAACTTAATAAAAAATACAAGAATGTAAAATAAGAAATCCCAAACATCTCCTTAATCAAAAGTAAAAACCGTAAGAAGGTAAAAATAAGGAATTCGAAACACCGCCTTAATCAAAAACAAAAATTAAAAAACATGGGATTATTAAATTACTAACCTGTACATAAAAATATCATCTCCATCACCAAGACTCTTCTTACAAGTCT
Source organism: Bidens hawaiensis (assembly GCF_021521415.1). Classification (NCBI taxonomy): domain Eukaryota; kingdom Viridiplantae; phylum Streptophyta; class Magnoliopsida; order Asterales; family Asteraceae; genus Bidens; species Bidens hawaiensis. The sequence continues at coordinate 28,450 of NW_027497094.1, read as the reverse complement.
GAAGAAATCTCACAAAAACTATCCAAACCCGGTGACCCGACCCGAACACCACAGCAGCTATTCACAACACAATTATCATAAATATGGGTCGTTTTCGGGTTAGGCCCATGACAGATCACACGCGTATACTCTTCAGAACTCTCCATCTCCTTCAAAGACAACGGCCCAGTAAACAACCCGGGCGACCCGAACCCGGTCGGAGTCGGGTGACGCGAATGAGAATTCCGGGTCTTGATCCCAAAATCCCCGTTTTCAAACGGGTCGGTTGGGATTTGGATTTTTAACTCCGACCCGAATAGTATCTTCCGGGTCGGACTAATAAACCCATTAGGGTTTTCTTGAACAAGAATCAATGCAATCCCTGAAGAGTCAATTTTATCCGGGTTGCGTTGACTTTGGTCAACGGGCTTCATGGGTTTTGCCGGGTTTCGGGTCAATTGAAATGGGTTGGCGCCAAAATTGGTAATTTGTTTGTGGGTGTCGAGAATTGAAGTGGGTGAGAGGTTAAGGTTAAAGAATCTTGGAGAGCCAAGAAATGATGAAATGGATCGGGTCGGGTCGGGTGTGGGCCGGGTTGAAGGTGGGTGTTGGTGATCTGGCATGATAGGTGATTGTTTGGTTACAGCTCTTGATCTGTTCCTTAGCATCATACGGTTCGGTTCAGGTATATGTTGACGATATTATCTTTGGGTTGAGACAGTAATGAAAAAAAAGAAGTTTAAAATGAGTTTTGGTGAAGGGAAAAAAAGTTCAAGAGAAACAAGAAGTTATTCGGATTAAAACCCAAGTGTTGGTAACGAAATTAATATTGGATTTTCTAAGGTTCAATCTGCCCATTTGATTTGTGTTAGCATGAAAGTTGAAACTAAGGAAGAAATGAAGAGAGAAAAAAAGAGGTTTTTGTTTTTGTTTTTTTTTTATCATTTGGGTGTGATGTTTGGGTGCTTTTAAAAACAAGATAAGGATGAGAGAGAGAGAGAGAGAGAGAGAGAGAGAGAGAGAGAGAGAGAGAGAGAGATAATTTTTTTATTTATTAAATTTTAATACTTATGATCAATAAATGTTATTAAAACGTGTACTGGTTTTTTAAATTTACTTTAAATCCTTTTCAGGGCAAGACGACAAACAACTTCATAGAGGGGACTGTGTACTTACAAAAACATTTTATAAGGCTGAGGGGTGTGGAGCGCTAGGAAGGGCGCAAGAGGCCAGACGATCGTGCCCCGGGGCGCGAGCACCACACCACCGAGGCGCGATAGGGGCACGAGAGGGGCGCGAGAGCGGAAAACGATGCAGGCGCCAGGGGGCTCGCGGGAGCTGTTGCGCGTGAGGGTGCTTGGGGAATGGTGAAAGAGCCGTTGGAGGCTTAAATGTGAATAAAAAAAAAAAAATTTTTTCCTCTATATATATCACAATATATATCACATATATCCACACCCAAAACCATTCTCACATACCACACCCAAAACCAATATCACATACCACACCCAAAACCCGAAATCACCCCATATTCCAAACCTTTTTTTAAAAACATGGCTGGAAATTGGTACCCAAAACTAGAATCAGATTACAGTTACGACGATTTATGGTCGGCACCGGACCAACCGATGTTTTATTCGGGGTCGCAACAACCATCCGGCTTTCAACCATCCAACATACAACCGTCTCCTAACTTTGTAGTTCCGGAGACACAAGAACCAGAACCAGAAGGTGAAGCTGCGGGACAAAGAAGACGCGTCCACCGGAAAAAACAAGTTGCAACGGACGGGTCGGGTTCGGCTTCGACCGGAAGGGCGAAACGGAAAATCACTCCGTGGTCATCGGATGAGAAGGAAGCCCTGTGTCGGGCTTGGATAGCCACTTCTGAGGATCGGCGTTGCGGTAATTGTTTTAACGTTTTTAAAAATGATTTTTAATAAAAAAGTTAAATAAAAAAGTTAAATGACATACAAATTTATTATGCATTTTGCAGCGGACTACCAAAAGAGCAAGGTCTTTTGGACAAAGGTTAGGGAGACGTTCTATTCGCTCGTTGGGAGTACAGAGCGGAACGCCGATATGATTTCGGGTCGGTGGACCGAAATCAGAAAATTTGTCGGCTTGTTTACTAATCTGTTCAACAGGAACGCCGGTCGTATGAGACCAAGTGGCAGTGACGATTTGGCGGTCTATAATTTCACTGTCGAAGAGTGGAGGCAGGAGTGCCTGCGGAGGTATGGGACGGTGAAGACGTGGGACGATGTAAAGGTGTGGGAAAGGTTGAGAAGGTGTTCCAAGTGGGTTGAGCTAGTGGCGCCGGACCTTGATGCGGAAGTAGGGCCGAAACGGACTAAAACTAGTTCGTCTGGAGCGTACAGCACTTCCGCCGGGTCGGATTGCCGGGTTGGATTCGACCTAAACGTTGCGGGGGAGGAAACGTCTTCACCGCCGAGGAGGCGGCCATTGGGAAGGGACGCCAGGGGGAAAAAACCGGCTGAGGGGGAAGCCGTAAACATCAACGATCTTGTTGAATCCCTCAATAAATTCAACAAAACCATGGAGGTGGTCTCTATTGACAAAAAGGAAAAAAAAAGAATGAGAGATTTGGACTTCCTTGCAAGAGACTTCAGCCACCTAAATCCGGTCGACCAAATGTTGATGGAAAAACAAAAGGAACGTATCCGGAAGAGGTTGATCGAAGAAGACGAAGCCGAATAATAAGAATAATGTTTTTCTTTAGTACTTTAATTTTTTTTTATATATTAATGTGTTTTTTTAATTAATGTGTGTTTTTTTAAATAATTTCTTGTTTTTTTAATAATACGTTTTTTTAATACATTTATAAAAAAATAAAAAAATAAACCGCTCGCGCCCCCTCTCGCGCCCCTCCACACCATGGCCCGGGGCGCTATCACCACTACCAACACCCATCTTATCAAGTTTCTCTCTCTGCCACACGTCACAATATTATTGGCTGGCGCCCCCACTCACGCCCCCTCTCGCGCCCCCCACACCACTACCAGTTGCGCATCCGCGATGAAGATGTTCCGAAGACTGCTTTTCGAACTCGTTATGGCCATTTTGAATTCTTGGTCATGTCCTTCGGTTTAACCAACGCACCCGCCGTTTTCATGGATCTAATGAATCGGGTGTGTAGGCCTTTCTTGGATAAATTCGTGATTGTGTTTATCGATGACGTTCTGATTTATTCTAAGACCAAGGCCGAGCATGAGCAACATCTTCGATTGGTATTGCAAAAGCTTCGAACCGAGCAGCTCTTTGCCAAGCTCTCCAAGTGTGAATTCTGGTCTGATGAAGTACAGTTTCTTGGCCATGTTGTGAACAAGATGGGTATTCACGTAGACCCATCCAAGATTGAAGCAATCAAGAACTGGATTACGCCATCCACTCCTACCGAGATCCGTTCCTTTCTGGGCTTAGCTGGTTATTACCGGCGCTTCATTTCGAACTTCTCGAAGATCGCATTGCCTTTAACAGCTCTGACGCACAAAGGTAAACCGTATATTTGGGGCTCGAAGCAAGAAGAAGCCTTTCTAACGCTCAAGCGTTTGTTGTGTGAAGCTCCTGTTCTTGCGCTACCTGAGGGTAATGATGATTTTGTCGTGTATTGCGATGCATCCAACCAAGGTCTCGGTTGTGTTCTTATGCAACGAGGCAAGGTTATCGCTTACGCATCAAGGCAACTCAAGGTTCATGAAAAGAATTATACAACTCACGACCTCGAACTAGGCGCAGTTGTTTTTGCCTTGAAGATCTGGAGACACTACCTTTATGGTACTAAGTGTATCCTCTACACTGACCATAAAAGCCTTCAGCATATCTTTGATCAAAAGGAACTCAACACGAGGCAACGCCGATGGAACGAACTCATCAGCGATTACGATTGTGAGATCCGGTATCATCCTGGTAAGGCTAATGTGGTAGCCGATGCGCTCAGCCGAAAACCCAGCCAGCTTAACTGTATCTTGCCGCGCACTCAGCTTCACTTCGCGCCGATCCAAAGCAACCTTGAATCGCGCATTCGTGACGCGCAGCGCGCATCCATCAGTAATGGTAACCTTCGCGCCGAGTTAGCGTGTGGCGCGGAAGCGCACTTTGTCCCTAATCTGAGTGGAATTCTCTGTTATCTTAACCGCATCTGGATTCCCTTTGATGAGAATCTTCGCGCTGATATCCTGAGTGAAGCGCATAAATCTCGGTATTCTATTCATCCCGGCGCTGATAAGATGTACAAGGATTTGCGCATTACTTATTGGTGGCCCGGTATGAAGAAGGATATTGCTGTGTTCGTAGCTAGATGCCTGACTTGTTCTAAGGTAAAAGCTGAACACCAACGCCCATCTGGTTTGCTCGAACAACCAGAAATTCCTACGTGGAAATGGGAAGGTATAGCAATGGACTTTATTACCAAGTTACCTTTGACAGCAAGCAAATATGATAGCATTTGGGTAATAGTGGATCGTTTGACTAAGTCTGCCCACTTTCTGCCCATTCGTGAAAACTACCGTGTTGAGCAACTCGCGCAGCTTTATGTCAAGGAAATTGTCTGCCGCCATGGTACTCCTTTGAGCATCATATCCGATCGCGATGGCCGTTTTATATCTCGCTTTTGGAAATCTCTCCAATCTGCGCTAGGAACTCGCTTGGACATGAGTACTGCATATCATCCTCAGACTGACGGACAGTCTGAGCGAACTATTCAAACTCTTGAGGATATGCTCCGATCTTGTGTTCTTGATTTTGGAGGTAATTGGGATTCGCACCTGCCTTTGATCGAGTTCTCTTATAATAACAGCTATCATTCAAGTATTGGTATGGCCCCATTTGAAGCACTTTACGGTCGTAAGTGCCGCTCCCCGATTTGTTGGAGCGAAGTGGGTGAAACTCAAATCACAGGACCCGAACTTGTTCTAGAGACAACCGATAAAATCGCCAAGATCCGTGATCATCTGCTGACTGCCAGAAGCCGACAGAAGAGTTACGCAGATCGCAGGCGAAAGCCTCTCGAATTTCAAGTTGGTGATCTTGTTCTCCTCAAAGTGTCGCCTTGGAAAGGTGTTGTCCGCTTTGGGAAAAAAGGTAAGCTTGCTCCTCGATATGTTGGACCATTTAAGATTCTCGCGCGTATAGGAAAAGTTGCCTACAGACTTGACCTGCCGCCCGCGCTCAGTAATGTGCATCCAACGTTCCATGTATCCAATCTCAAGAAGTGTTTAGCTGACGGGAACCTTCACATTCCACTTTATGAAGTTCAAGTTGATGAATCCATGCATTTCGTTGAGAAGCCTGTTGAGATTATGGATCGCGAGGTTAAGCAAACCAAGCGCAGTCGCATCCCTATCGTGAAAGTTCGCTGGGAGTCCAAGCGCGGAGCCGAGTTTACATGGGAAAGGGAAGATCAAATGAAGATCAAGTACCCGCACCTGTTCTCTGCGCAACCTACTTCGAGATAAATTTCGGGACGAAATTTCTTAAAGTAGGGGAGACTGTGACATCTGACCCGATCCGACCCGACCCAGGTACCCGTTTCTCCGATCCGATCTCTTTCTTTTATGATTTAATATTTATTTATACTTATACTTTACTTTTGATAATAATAATATATTTTCCTTCCCGCCTCTTCCTCTCTTTTTCTTCCCGCCGTCCCGTCCCTCTTCTTCTCTCTTTCCGCCTTCTTTTCCCTCTTGTTGCCGTCCCGCCTCTTTCTCTCTCTTGTCGTCGTTCCGCCCTTACGCCTTGAACCTCCTTTTCTCTTAACTCTTTGCTTGTCCTTTGGTTCTTCCCGCCTAAGGTTGTCTGCGCAGCTCCACGCGCCAGACTCCTTACAAGGAAGCCTGCGCGAAGACCAGTTATTCCTGTGGTACGCGAGGCGAACTGTTCTCGCAGCGCGCTAAGAACGGTAGTTCTTCCCGCGACGCGCTAAGAATTGTAGTTCTTCTCGCAGCACGCTAAGAATGGTAGTTCTTCCCGCGACGCGCTAAGGATTTTAGTTCTTCCCGCGGCGCGCTGTGTACTGTTCTGTCTGCCTTCGCCCTCGTGCGTGCGCTCACGCCTTCTCGCGCTAAACCCTTTGAGTTTTCTTCTGTTTAATCTAGCCGTTTGCTTTTGTGATGTCTTATCTTCTGTGCTGTTGACCTGACCTATCTTATGTCTGAAAAGTTACTTTCGGCGCAGCATGCGCACCAACCCCATTGGTTGGCAGAAAAAGTGACTGACATTATCTTTTGAGATCTGCTTTTTCCATGCTTGACCAGTACCTTTATCTGAACCGCCCATGCTTTTACTGTTACCTGTCAGCTTTTCCTTGTCCCCTGCAGCTGCCATATCTTTCCATATCTTTTGCTTTTGGAATCTTTTACTTTTTGGAGATCTTTTCCCCTTTTCTAGGGAATGTGTTCCCTAGGGTTTCTCTATAAATAATAATCTTATTTTCTTTCTAACACATCACACACAAACACTTAATTTAACCTCCTCCTTGCTCTCTCTGCCGCCTCCCTCTCTGCCTCCGTCTTCCTCCCTGTTCTGCCCTGCTTTTCCGGTAATATATATATTATATATAATAATTTACTTATTAATTATGCTAACTTATAATCAAGACTTAAATCAAATCATTAAAACAATAATCTTATTTATAGGTTAACTTGTGCTTGTTTAAAGTTGGTTCTTGCTTTATCTTTCACCGCATCGTTTATCAAGTGAGTAATCTCGTACCTAATCCCTTTTTATTTTTAATGTTTTGGGGTGTTCATGTGTTCATACAAACTTAGAGTCTTAAACTTGTTTATGAACTTTAGTCGCGCAGTATCCCATGTGTTGAGGACGTAGACTTGGCTGTTTATTTGTATGCGTGGATCATTAACCGTCTTGTCGGTCTATTCCGCAGTTTTCATGGTACCATTAGATGAACACGGGAGAACAATCATTTATGATTTCTCTTTTGTTTACACTTGCACAGTTTTCTTGTTTTATGCTCAATTGGGAGCACAGATTGACTATGAGCTATGAATCTTAGACTTGATCCCGATCTGATTACACCCTTGTTGAAAACCAGACATACACATGTTGCGCGCAGATTTATTGTTATCTATGTATTGTATTAAACTTGATTTCTCACCAACACGCAAGTGTTTGACGTTTTATTTTAACACATGTTCAGGTTTGCTGTAGCTACATTTGGAGCTTGTGGACACGTAGGACGTTTTTACTTTTGGACCTAGATTAAAATGTATCAAGACAAGTTATTGTTGTTCGAATATTTTGCCTTATAATATATTGAATTATGTTGCTTTATGTTATCATGTGTTTACTTTGCGCGTGCGCGAATGAATGTATTTATTAAATATTGACACCCAATAGTGTCACGAGTAATGAAACAATATGTGGCGCCCCGATGTATAATCCGCCTTTGGTCGGGGTGTTACAATTCCCGCACGACGGGAACGTCGAGAACTATATTGTTTGAAACTCTAAGATGGAATTGGTGGTTTTAGCATAAATGATCACTATGTCGAAAACCACCAAGACCCCATGGAGAATCCACACAGGTGGGACTCAACACTCCTGACGTGCGAGGAGGTTACAAACCTACCCGCTTCACACCCAAAGATCAAGCAGAAAAGTCGGGAATTTCTGCATGACATCAGGAAAACCGCGGGATGAATCACCACGGAAAACCGAAAAACTAAACCCTTTTCAAAACCCCTTGCTAAGTCCAAAAGTTCACCTCACTTATTAATAATTCATGAGAAGAACATTGGACTGGGGGGACTTGAAGAGGTAGGTCCCAGCAGAGCCCAGTTGGACCCGCAAGACTCACCTTGAACAGGGACGTCTGCGCAATGACCAACTGCTCCAGCAGGACCCACCATGCTCAAAGAACCTTACGCGCAGTACGCCAGCTGTACCCGCAGGGAAAGCCTCCCAATGGTGAAGTACCCCCGCCTGTTCCCGCAGCTGCGGATACAAGCCATCAGGGAAGGCTACCCGAACTATCAGCAAGGCTACACGCACAAGGCATTCGTTACTTCAAGTCACATGAAGGAATGAGCAAGGCGGGAACACTCCCGCCTAAATGAGCCAGTCCGTATGCTTCTGGAAGGTCTTTCGTACTATACCTACTAAGGTATGGGTGGAACAGACAGTTTGACCAGAGCAGCCCATGAACTAATCACATGGTGACAGCTCACCGACAACAATACGAGGAGGAGCACCCTCTAGTACTGTTTGTCACTATTAGCCGCTGCCTACTCACCAACCCTTACGATGAGACGTGCGCAGCCTACAGTTGGTGGAACAGTGCGTAGCCGGCAGTAAAGGAACAGTATACAGCCGACCTTATTACTGTTGGCCGTAACCTATCCACCAACCAGTATGGCCTGTGCGTAGTCCACTGTTGGTAGAACAGGAATACTATTCAGCCGGCTGTACCTGCTTGGAAACCTACCCTCGGCTATAAATACTCCAACATCTTGGATTGGTAAGGACATCATCTGATATCTCAATCTTATCTAGCAATCTCTTAATATACACTTATATTCAGAGCAATCTAGTCTGATTCTCACGCCGGAGGGTGGTCACAAGGAGGAACCCCCCCTTCTCAGTGACGAGCTTACGGTGTCTGTTTTGCAGGTCTCTAGAAGAACAACCTTCTCAGCTGGACCTCATCCCCGTGGGAAACATTACTTAACCCCCAGATTATCTATAATCTGTCCAGGGTTCACTTAGTGTTTCTTCAATGAGTGTGTAAGAAATTCATACCAGTTTAACTATTCATTATATAATTGTCACGTAAACATGTGAACTTTTTTCACTAAGATGTATATTGATTTTACTCAACAACTTAAAGTTTTTAATAGTTAACTTCTTTTCGAACAACTTAGTGTAAGTGTGTAACTGATTGGCGGAAGATTCCGAAAGGCTTCCCGCTTGCATATAATTCATTTTACACGAATTCGAATACTAGAATAGCGGTGCTCTCCTTTGTTGAAATTAAACCGGGACCCAAAAGGTCCCCGCATAATTCTTGACACATGCGTGGTTTGAACCTGGTTCATGATCCATGTCACATATAACCCAACTAACATTTGTCAATTGAACAAAAGATCATTGACTTTTAATCGTTAGCTAATCATTTTTATTAATTATTTATTTATTTAGATATATATAGTAAAACTAGACGGGTGCCTGCGCAATGCAGCGGGTGTTTGAACCTGTTAATCACGTAGAAATATAAGTGTTTATGGTTCCGTTAAAACCTTGAAATCGTTTAAATCGGCCATTGGTTTGACTTCTTTTTCTTTTTTACTTTCGATTTGTTGGTCGGTTTATAAATTTTCAAAACGTAGTGAACGGTTGGTTCGCGGTTTTTATCGGCAACCGGCCATATGAAACCAGAAAAGACTGTAAATTAACCTAATTGCAATATGATTCTTTTTTGTAATATTTGTTGTTATTATTTCACGTCCTAGATCTTCCATTAGTATATACCATTTATGTGGCAAAAATTTTCATTTTTTATTTATGATCATCTCAAGTATTATATTATGTTGGTTTAGTTAAAATTGATAATTATTAATTATTTTAAACTAAATTTAATATTAAAGTTTAAATTGTGAAACCAAACTGGAATCAGGCCGTTAGTAACGATTCGGTTTCAACTTTCAATGGTTGAGTTTGGTTTTGGATGACAAAAAATCAGTATTAACGGTTGGACTCACAAGTTTAACTTAAAAATCATCAAAACCGACATTGAACACTCCTACGTAACATATTAATTTATTTAAAATGAAAAAAAATTACAACAATATCATATCCAAATTAAAGAGAATAAAATACTCGTTTTTATGATGCAATTTGTTTATAAAAATATTAACGTATGAAATGGCTATAGTCGTTTAAAAATCATGAGTGAGAAGTTAGTTTACAAGTTAAATTAAAAACATAATATGGTTAAAGATGAGGGACCAAACTTGTAAGTTGAATGGATTGTCTTTAAAAGACATGTTTACCCTTACTAACACATGTACCTCATGCTTTAAATGTTGTAAATTACTTAAAAATGGGTGTCTTAATTTGCCCTTATTTGATGTATTATATATAGTATAGATAAAGATGAGGGACCAAACTTGTAAGTTGAATGGATTGTGTTTAAAAGACATGTTTACCATTACTAACACATGTACCTCATGCTTTAAATGTTGTAAATTACTTAAAAATGGGTGTGTTAATATGCCCTTATTTGATGTATTATATATCTACCTATACTAATAAAATAAAATAATTCTGACACATGTCATTCTGAGGTTGATTCTCACTATCAAATTCCTCCAAAATCACTTTCTATTAATGACAAATAAAATAAATCTTGGTTCTAAATATAGTATTAATCTCCATTAATTAAATTATTAATGCAATAAATTATATTCTAAACATACTTAATATAAAAACATATTAATATAATATATATGTGTCATAAATATATTTTCTTTAAGAATGAAATTCATATATAAAAGAGTTTTATGTTTAAAAATTATATAAACATTTAATTTTTTGAGACATCTTCAATGAAGAAAGCTATAATAAACTTTTTTATTTTTAAATAAATATTTAGTCTTAAAAATCATAGACAAATCTTCCATTTTTTATATTCATTATAAGACTATTGTGATAGTTGAACAACAGAGTGTTTATAAGGACAACATGAAAGCTGTTTAAAAAGGAAAATCTGGTGTCTTTTTTGTCTTTGGCCGGGTATGAAACGTATAACATTTTTGTGAAAGACTTTTGCTACATCTTTCACATCGAAATATCTCATTGTTTTAAATGTTGCTTCCAGTGGCATTGCTTCATTATTGTATACCGATAGTAGAACAACTCATTCTTGATTTAAAATTCAAATTTTTTTGATGATATAAAACGACTATATTTGTAATACATTTTTTACATAATATAAAGATACTTAATTATATTTTTTTTATTTGTATTAAATTATTCATTGTAATTTATACATTAATTTATCCCATGTAATACACGGGTTTCGAAAGCTAGTATTACAGATAGAGAACTTCATAAATAAAAAATAAAATAAAATCAAAGAAAACATTAAATCCGAAATATACTAATAAGAAAATTACAACACATCAAGCATGTTACTAAAACAAATTCTAGCGGTATCTGTTCATGATTTATTCTTTACTTTATTCGGTGTCTTCATGACCTGACCCAGACAAATGTTCGATAATAAGCACAGGGTATTTCATAGCGAGGACCTTTTATTTTTCTTTCTCAAACCCGTCTAACCGATCAATTTTTTTGTGTAACATATCCACTCTTTTTGTAGTCCGTAATCCATATCCCTTGAAATGTTGTATGTTTACCTTTGTTTTTTATTTCAGTCAGACGAATTAGTTCCTCCAGAGTTTTAAACTTGTCATCTGTCTCATTTAGATTAATTTGAGAATGTGCATCCGAAGCATCTTGAGACAAGGTATAATCATCGGACGATGGTCATTTGTTCCTTTAGACGAATTCCCCATCAACGAGACGTGCCTTAATTTTATACTTTTTCTTAAAATCTCCTAAGGGTTTTCCATGCTAAACCCCATACCTATGTTTTTATATTTTTGGCATGCTTCTAAAAAACAACATCGTAGTAACTTAAGCACGCTTATGTAACAATATCGTATAAGGCCATTCGTAGTGGAGCGTTTCGGGCTCCTAAACCCTTCTCGAAAAGCTATGAACCCCACCCCCACCCCCTAAAGTTGTTGAGCAAAGTTTTGGTTGTAGAGTCATGTACACAATGCTGGATTGTAAGAGAGAATGAATAAAATATAACGATTGAATACGAAAACGTATATATATGAAGGGTTTTGACTACACATTAATATAATGGTTACGGAGTTACGGTAATACATAACAACTTTTTTGAGGTGTGTGTAACACTCTAGCACAAATCATCCTCACCTACTTTCCTATTCTTTTTTCCATAAAGTCTTTGCATTTAATCTTATACACAAGAAATGTACAATTGTATGTACTTTAGTTTTGTATTTCAACTTCATATAATGTGGGACCGTGTTGAACTTTTATTCAAAAAAATCTTACAAGTGTCACATATAAAAGCTAGGTAAATTTTAATTGTTATGGTGCTCGGTCATGTGTGAAATCTGAAAAGTAGTATGATCATTAACTATTTGACCGATCAAAGATTTTAATGATAGAAGTATCTAATGTTGCTATTTTTCTCTAGTCTTATCCATATTATCGTTGTGTATTTATTAAAGTGAACCCCAAGTTATGTTATAAATTAACATTTGGCAAACTAACATCAACGGTTTAATAACAACCGATTCAACATGAATCGTAATCGTATATATAAAGGACTTTGTATAACAATGATCACTTATGAATATGTTTAAAAATGGTGTAACTACTTATCTTATGTAATGATTTTCTTATCTATATCATACATCAATATATTAAAACCGATCAATAAATCAAAGAAACTTCTCATTCAAGGACCCTATATAAACAATTTTCTTGCATATTTACAGCTTGTTTTCAATGTTCCTTCATGACCATGACACCCTTGACAAAAAAATCAATGATTTATAGTTATATTAGATATTTTTCATAATTATTACTATTTATGTCAAGATAGATACATTGATTAACAAGTGATATGAATGTTATGTTGAGGTGCAACCTATTGTGAAGAGATTTGGCAGTTGGGGTGTAATCGTTGTAGCTATATTAGTAGGAAAGTATCTATAGGAAACGAAACTCCTTCAGTAGAACTAGATTCTTATCGAAGACCAGCATCGTTGGTATCTAAATTTATTTGTTACTGATAAAGAAAGCTTCTACCACAAAACTAAGTTACTACCGATGTTTAATTTGCTACCGAACTTCAGTAGCCAAGTTGCTACCGATCAATAGACATTTGCTACCGTTTTTCTAATAACTTTCAACGATCTTTTACCATTTTAGTCATCCTGTTGATCCAATGCATTTCCTATGAATCGTCATCAACAAGGCAAAATAGTAGTAATAATAATAATAATAATAATAATAATTATAATAATAATAATAATCACACTGACCTAGCAATGCGGCCCTAGCCAGGGGCGTTGTCTCTTAGATAAACACGGGCCACTCCCTTGACCCCGTATGGTCATTAATAACCGAGTCACGACAATAACGACACATAACATTATAAACCTAGTTGAGTCTTCAACATCTTTATTGATATTTTCCTTTTAATATCCAAGATAACATTAGATAAAGTGAACTGCGGTTTTCGTCTATGTGATTTGTCTAAATATGCGGTTTTAGTCCAATAGTTTCAAATTTGCGTTTTTTGTCTCTATAGTTTCATTTCATTTGCAATTAAACCTGACCCCACTAATCCCGTTATGCCTGGTTGTTAAATTTATCAAAGTGCCCCTCACGTGAGGGGCAGTTTTGTCATTTTTTTCCCCAAATAAACCCCAAACTTAATTCGCAAGCCCCCTCACAGGTTGGGGTGAGGTGTATTCGGGAAAAAAAGGACAAAATTCACCCTCACATTAGAAGCACACTGATGGGTTTAACGATCAAACTTAGCGGCGTTAGTGTGTTCGGATTTAATTGCAAGTGAAATGAAACTACATAGACGGAAATTGCAAATTTGAAACTATTGGATTAAACCTACAGATTTGAACAAACCATATGAACGAAATCCGCTGTTTACTCTTAAATAAAAGATATGTTTAGTGTTTCATGTCGATGGTTTGACTAAACTCAGGGTTGGCAACATTGTAGTATTCTATTACGTAACCATGTTATGAAAATTTTAGCCCACTTTTTCGAACAATACTAAACCTATAAATTCGTTCAACTAATATATTTTAGCATGCAATCAACGTCACTTTTTAACCTAAAGGTTATATGGAAACCAACTACTACATACATTGTTAATCACATAACCGATTTGAGAAAATAGCATGTGATATAAACCGAACATTTGACAGACTGTTCATGAACAATTCGATGTGGATAAATGATGAATGTACATGAATAATGAATCTCGTTTGATTAACTAAATGAATGAATATGAACATATGTCATGTTCGTTCAATTATGTTTGTGAACTTTCGATAATATTTTCGTTTACGTCCAATTATGTTCGTTAATCTTTACTTGTTTATGTTTTTTCATTAAGGTTTCTAATATTTTTTAATGACTTGTCTAATATTATCGTATAAAATTTAAAAAATATTGTTAATTGTAAAACAAAATATCTGAGTATGATGTGATCAATTCATAGGTAAAACTAACATATCCATATGAATGTTAAGAAAAACACACCAACTACTTGTTAGTCGGACCGAACCGTTAACACTGACCATTCTTGATTAGCTAAATCAATAAAACATTGTTTATGTTCATTTATGTTTGCCAACCGTTCACATACAAGTTCCTTTTGTTCAGGGCCGGCCTTGGGGGGTGGCGGGGTGGTCGACGGCCACAGGCCCGATTTTTTTTAATAATCATATATTTATTTTTATTAAATACAATATATATATTTAATGTTAAAGTAAATTACATAACCACTAGTTGGTCTAGTGGCAAAGGGTATTACTCTCAACCAAAATGTTATAGGTTCTAGTCTTATTAAAGACATTTTTAATCCTATTGTAATACAAAAGTTTTTTACACGGTCCAAAATATAAACAAGTAAACTCATATAAAATTAAATTGTTTAAACCCAATAAAATACTCCTTTTACTTAAGGCCAAAAGAAATTTTCGCCTTCAGCTCAAAACTTTTTTTGTTTTTTCGGAGCCGGCCTTGCTTTTGTTAATGACGAAAACACAAACAAAAAAGTTCGTTTAGATAGCTGTTTATGAAACATTCTCTTCTTGTCTGATAAAAACTTAACAAACAAAGTCCAACAAGATGTATCTCAAATATGACCAGATGTGCCATTTTTTTATGTATAACAATAAGATTTAACTCAAATATAAGGCTGAGGGGTGTGGGGCTTCAACGGGGGCGCTAGAGTCCCACCGCTCGCGCCCCCAGGCGCTAACACCACACCACTGGGGCGCTAACCGGGGCGCTAACGGGGTGCTAGCGCGGAAAAACATGCAGGCGCAAGCTGGTTAGCGGGAGAAGAGAGAGAAAAGCACGGGATTTGATGGTTTTTTTGACCGTTGGGAGCCGACCAAACCCAAAAAAAAAATATTTTTCCTATATAATTATACCCCATTAAAGCCCCCATTAAAGCCCCCCATACCAGGGCCAGGGGCCCAACGGGGGCTCCAACACCCCCCTTATCCAGTTTCTCTCTCTGCCACACGTCATAATATTATTGGTTGGAGCCCCCACTTGAGCCCCCATTAGAGCCCCCCACACCCCTCAGACTAACAAACATTATCCACAAAGAATATAGCATATACTAAAGTAGTAAAGTTAATAACTAGGGCCTAGGGGCCTTCCTATGTATGCCCAAGTCAATTATTGTGACTACGATTTGCATCAGAACTTGTTTATATTAAACGATTTATATTTAATTTGACATCGTTTTCTCAATATTAAATGCTAAATGTTGCATCAAATACACATTTTCATATGAATAAATCCCACACGTAAAAAATAGAATTACAAGACAAAATAGGCAGATAAGTTATATAATGCTCATTATGGTTTAGGTATGGTTGGACTTGAATGCTTAAAAAAAATATTTATTTTCTTAAAAAGTTTATAATATGTATACTTTTATAAATAGTATACAGTTTATTTAAAATTTAATAGGTCGTATATTAATTTACATTGTTCCACCTTTATCTAAGTGGGACTAGGCATGTAAACAACCGAACGAACGTAAACAAAGACATGTTCATGTTCGTTCATTTATCTTTAAACGGACACAAACATTTAATCAAACACATATTTTGTGTTCGTGTTTGTTTATTTAAAAAACGAACATGTTCGTGTTTGTTTATGCTTGTTTGCTTAAGTTCTAAACAAACAGTTCATGAACATATATGAACAAATGCAAATGAGCACAATTTAATTATGTTCTATTAACATGTAAACAAAACATAAATAAATGAACGTTCACGAACATAAATGAACGAATAAAACATGTGCTCATGTCTGCTTGTTTAATTAAATGAACGCTAATTTTTTATTCTTGTTCGTTCGCTTATTAAATAAACGACATAAACGAAATTCCTACCGAACTGTTCACGAACAGTTCACCGAACGTTTGCTTCGTTTACAGGCCTAAGTTGTACTATTTTAATATAACACTAAGACATATCAATTTATCATTATTTTATAAATAAACGGGTTAAAAGCATCATTATCGATTAATGGTCTTTGGCGCAGTTGAAGAATGCTAGCCGGATTATGTGTAAGCCAATGAAGATGTACTCATGTACCATTGTTCGAAACACACATGTGGAAAGAATTTGTGGGAAACTCCTGGCGACCCCAGTTCAATTACAACAAGCATCTGTCTGTAATAGGAAAGAAGAATACTTTTCTAGGATAAACACAGGTAAAGTTGATTATATGCATGTGAAAAATCTTTCAGAGTCGCCTAACAACTAGTTTCACTAAAGCAGTTAGAAAACGCATTATTATCGGTCCCTTGTATTAAAAGTAACCCACAACATTGAGGAACCCATGACTCATTCTCTCTCCATATATATCTAAAATATATTTGCATACACGTTCTTGAAACATCTTAAGGAATACATACTTTTCAAATCACGTATATCTAAATTAAAAAATAATATACTTAGATGTCAAGTAATACAAAATACTTAATCCAAGTTACTTGTATTAGTGTTTCACGTTATATCAAGGTAGGCATTTGTAATTATCTATTATCCTTTATTTTAAATGAATTAAAAGGTTATAAACATAATTAAATAACTATATGTTTTTTCTTTGCTTATTAACAATGTAAAAATGATCAGATCGATTCAGATGATCGAACTAACTAAAATGCTATGGCGTTATGCACCAGTCAAGACGCTTCTTTACAAAACTGAGAGCGGTTCAATGGATTGAAAAACCGGTATAAACAGGTAATTTGATCGGGTTAGAAGAAGGTAACTGATCAATTTTATATTGTAACATCTTTTCAACACATAAAAACTCTTTTAGTTGATTAACATTACTTGTTAGACAAATTTAGGAGCCGTAATATTAATATGTTTGGTTTCAAGTTCTCGGCTATAAAAAAATGCTCATAAAAATGACACGTAAAAGATTATGTTATAAGTATCCTCTAAATGAATACACGTGAACGGGAGATGTTTAAACTATAAATGATAAGATAGATACGGGGGTAATAAATAAAAAAGAAATGGTCACAATAAAATTGAACCTAGCCGAGCCAAGTCTGCGCTCAATTATGCTCGTTTGGATTTATGAGATCTGAAGCGTAGCTTGGCTCAGCTTGTTTCAAGCTCTTTTTTCTAAAGCTCAAGCTCGACAAGGACTCTTTTTAGAAGTTTAAGCTCGACTTGTTTATTATTAACTATTATTATTTAGAAAACCTTAAATGTATCTAAGCTCGGCTCGAGCTCGTGTGCAATACCATAAACGAGCCAAAGTTCTGTTGCACATGCTTGGCTATGCAGTGTAAAATTATTAATACATATAAATTCAAGAGTTAAAATTTAAAAAAATACACAAGGCTTGCTGATAACCAAAGGAGCTTATTTGAGGCTCTGGCTCGATAAGACTCATGTCATTTTCAGTCTTTTTATCGATCCCATCTCGATTAGTTTGCGAGCGGCTCCCCTCGTTTACACCCCTAAGAATATAGCTTCAAATTAAGGGTCTGTATAACTTCCCTTTCTTTACAAAAATAGCAATAAACTCATGTTTTTCCCATTTACAAAAGTGTTAAAAGTAAAATTTTTGAACTTTAATTGCATCATAAAGTAAAATCATAATGAGTGGGACTATAAACATTATGGTATTATATGCAATTATATGTTACATGGTCCATGCTATATAAGTCCAAAATGCTAGTTTAACTTTGATCTCGAGACCCAATCCTATCACTCTCCGGTACGAATTGTCTTGCTTGAAAAATCTCAAGTTGTATGTATTATCGAAAGCTATATGCGTATGTAACGTTAAAACAATGTTTTCGTACTTCAAAATATTGTGTAACACGAGTTAGAAACACCCTGACATTAGCGTCAACGTTGGTCCATTGTTGGTGAGACTTGTATGATCAGTGTTGTTTCTTGACATCATTGACGAGACGCAAATTAGTGGCTAATTCGACATTTACAATGACAAAGAATAGATTGTTCATACTCCATAGTTAATGTTAAGATATTATTGAATGTTTATGTTTATAGGATATTTATATATGATTTGAGTATGACATAATGTGGTTCTTTAAATTTGTGCTTGTTGAATTTGTTATGCTTATGTTGGGATTCCTTTGAATAGGTAATGTTGTGTTCGTAGTAAAGGTGTACAAAAAAAAAAACCGGTTTGGGACCGGATTTAGGTAAACCGAACCGGTTTGGGTTTAAAACCAGTTTCACCCAAACCGGTTCACAAACCGTCAGTTTCAGGACCGGTTCCCCTTCAAATCTACCAAACCAGTTTTAAAACCAAACCGATTTGAGGAAACCCGGTTTATAAACAGAACCGAACAGACGTGACCAGGCCGGCGTATCTTGCTTCGAAACCGGTAATAAACCGAACCGGTTTGAGTCAAACCGGTTTGGACCAACCGTTGACCAAATCGGTTCGGTTTGGGTTTAAAACCGGTTTTGTACATCTCTAGTTCGCAGGCCTTTGTCTAGGTCCAGTTTCAGTTGAAGTTAAAACAGGAGACGGGTGCGAGGTGACAGGCCCTAAGCCCAGCCCATTGAATATCTTGTATACTAAGTAATAAACTCTAGTTTAGTCTTGTGGAGGTCCAAACCGACCGATGATGAAGAATCAACATATGAGTTGATATTTATATAATGTTATGTACTTTGTAATCGTTGTCACCTAACAAAGAATGCCTAGCTACCACATGTAAGCCAATTTAAACGAACCAAGCTAAATCCTCATGTTCTTTCTAGTGCTTTTGTATTTGTGTTCGGTTCATGTGTGCGTTAATCCTAACATGTGTAAAACCATCATATGGTCAATTGCACTACATTAACATTTATACATACTCCAATTCTTTGACCCATTTAAAATTGTTACATAAGTTGCATTATTATTATTTATATGTTTTGACATAATTAACTAGATTTTAATCAACAACAATATAACAAAAACATGCTAAATTTAGTTTCATAGTCTCAAAACCTTAAAACAACACTATCTGACCACAAACAAACCGATAAAAACATAAACCCTAAACGCGAAAACACCTAAATTCTCAGCTCGGCACACCCGAGAATCATCCCCCGACACCGGGTCATTGAAGCCGCTTTTTGCCAAACAGGCCTCTCATTCCTGAGCGCCAAAACATCAACATCCGACATCTTTTTAATATCCCAGTTCCATCCTTCGGGCCCGATCACGCCTCCAATCACATAAATATCATCCCGAAAACCCATCATAGCAAACCCGATTCGCCTCTTGAGTTCCGACGCCGAAATCACCACTTTCCTCGAATCCTTATCTTGTTTGTAAATAAGCCCGTGACTCATCACGTATAACGACCCGTTCACCACCGTCATCGGGCCTTGAACCCACGAACGCTCATAAACCCGCCACCCGTCTTTAGTCAACACCTGAACCGTGGTCAAACCTTTATGCACCACGTGCACCTCGCCACCGATTACCAACCCGGTACACCCCGAGTTATGAGTGTGGTGAAGATCGGGTATCGAAACCCACACGTCTTTCTCGGGATCGTAAACTTCCGCTTTCGATATCGATTTCCGACACGTTGTAAACCCGCCCGCGACCAGTATCTTCCCGTTTAACACACAACACGCGAACATGGTCCGCGGGACGATCATCGCGGCCCGTTGATCCCACTGTCGGGTCAACGGGTCATACGCCCACACCTCGTTTGTTGCAAAGCTCCCGTCTTGGTCTCCGGTCAACGGGTCAACCGCGTCACTACCGCCACCTAGGACAAACAATTTACCAACAGTCGACACGACACCGAAATGAGCCAAGTTTCGAAATTTCGAAGGAAGGATCGGGAGCGTGATCCAAAGGTCTCGGGTCGGGTCATAAATCTGCCACACGTTTTCCGGGTCGAACGCGCATACGCACAAAAGATTTTCACGGGCTTTAACTTCTTCACGGGTTTTATATAGCTCCGTGCTGTGAACCGCTTCCCGCCAAGAACGGGAAACTGTTTCTAGTTTTGGGAAAAGGTAAAACGGGACCCGTGCGAGGCATCGGACCGCAACAGCATCGGGAAGACCTTCGATGAGAACCATAATTATACAAAGTATAGCAACCTGTTAAGAACCAAAAAGACGAAAACACCCTTTAATTCCGACATAACGAAACCTTAAAATGCATCCAGGGGTGTGCATGAAACCGAAAAAAACCAAAAAGACCAAACTGAAACAAAAACTACGGTTTGGTTATATGTTTTTTGTAAAAACCAAAGTTACAGTTCGGTTCTGGTTTGCATGTAAGAAGTAATAAAAACCGAAAAACAGAACCAAACCAAACTAAATTTATGGATTTTCAATTTTTACTTTTTATTTGAAGTAATTTGTAAGAATGTAATAAATATGTAACTCATAATATTTTAGTACAAATGTAGGCCAAATTCATTATTTTGGCCAATTTTCTTTTTTGTTCCAAAATTTTCAAGCTCAAACGGCAAAATAGAAAAAACCGAACCCAATTCAAAACTAAATCGTTATCAAAATGTCAAAACCGAAGTTTTGATTTTTAGTTCGGTTCAGCCCAAAACCGAAACAAACTGAACCCAAACCGAAACCGAATGATTTAGGCTGAAATTCATTAATTTGGGGCATATATTTTTTGGTCCAAAATTTTTCAAGCTCAAATGACAAAACTAAAAAAATCAAAACCGAACTGAACGCTTTCAAAAACGGAAGTTACAGTTTTTGGTTCGGTCTTAGCCCAAAACCAACCCAAACTGAAACTGAACGTTTCTAAAAATTTTAAAAACCGAAGTTTCAATTTTGGCCCAAACCAACCCAAACTGAACCCTAACCAAAACCAAATGATTTAGGCTGAAATTCAGTAATTTGTGGCATATACTTTTTGGTCCAAAATGCTCAAGCTCAAATGACAAAACTGAAAAAACCAAAACCGAACCGAACGGTTTTCAAAAATTCAAAAACCGAAATTTCAGTGTTTTGTTCGGTTTTAGCCCAAAACCAACCCAAACTGAACCGAAAACCAAACCCGAAAGGTTTACAAAAATTTAAAACCCAAAGTTTCAACTTTCGGTTCGATTATAGCCCAAAACCGAACAATTTTCAAAAATTCAAAGCCCGAAGTTTCAGTTTTTGATTCGATTTTAACCCAAATTGAACCACACACACCCCCTAACTATTTCCAAACACACAACAAGCAGATAACTAGTTTCATTTCATCAAACAATACCAATATGAGAGATCTAAATTAATAACAATTGTAAATCATCTTAATCAAACAATTAGATCAATAACAACTCTCACAAATCACAATAATCACAAACTAACAAATTATTATCTCCAACAATGCACAATCTATATATATATATATATATATATATATATTTCCTTAATCATTACAAACACACACAAATCTATATATATATATCAAACAAAATAATTACCTTAAGAGATTTGATGATGAAGTGGTGGTGGTGGGTGTGAAGACGATGGTGAATTTAATTTTGTCGGTTTGGTTTTGGTTATGATTTATTTATATAATTATATATTTTTATAATTATAAATAAATATATAATAATAATAATTTTGATGAAGAGAGAAAGGGTAAGAGGTACGGAAACACGAAGTGCAGTGGATTGGATTCCAACATGTTATGTTATGTTCATATGTTGTGTTGTTTTAAGGACAAAGAGATTGCGTGTGAATTGTGTTATTATTATTTATTAAATAAATAATAATAATATTGTTATTATTAATATTGGCATGAAAGTTCCAAAAGGATATTCCATAAAGATGTTCTTGAGATTATTATTCAGGTGTAAAGTTTGGATTTTATATTCGATGCCTTCAATTGGAAGTAGTAGACTAGTAGTTATGAGAATAATAATAAGAAGAATATGATGGCTATGGGTTTTTAGTTTTTGTCAATGATAAATAATGTGTTAATCGGTTGATATTTAGACCACTCGTAATAGGATGGAGACAACTGTCATAACCAGTGTGGTAAAAATCTCGACTACGCATCGATAAATCCTCATTTGTCTAAAATCAGTTGAAATTGAAAGTTTTATACATAAAATTTGGACTGTATAGGTATATTTGATGATTTACATATAAATTTCAATCCGATGAATCCTGCCTAATCCATGTTAACCCCTAAACGTTAGTCGTTACCCTACCGCATGAGTCATGACTAGCGGCTAGCAATTTCTACGCACTGGTCACAACTCACAAGTGTCTTCATGTTGAATAGCGACATTGTCCATTTGATCAGCCTTTTGTGTCTTGCTTTTAATCATCGACACACTCTCCATCCTCTCACATCATCCACCTGAGCATGCTCGTCTACAAGGATTTTTTAGGTGTTTTTTTTTGTCTTTATTGCTCGTTTCTCTCTTTTGCACCTTAGACCAAGGGGCTCCACTCGAGGGAGTTTGAATTAGGGAGTGATAAAGAGTCTTTATAATGATTTAATAATATGTACAATATACACGATACAAGTGGTGGGCTTAAATTTTCTCATTTTACCGGTGTTAAAATATTAGATTTTGAAGAAACACTAAGTGACCCAGTACAGATTATAGATAATCTGGGGGTTAAGTAATGTTTCCCACGAATGAGGTCTAGCTGAGAAGGCTGTTCTTCAGGAGACCTGCAAAACAAACACCGTAAGCTCGTCACTGAGAAGGGGGGGGGTTCCTCCTTGTGACCACCCTCCGGCGTGAGAATCAGACTAGGTTGCTCTGAATATAAGTGTATATTAAGAGATTGCTAGATAACTGGATAGCAGATGCCCTTACCATTCCAAGATGTTGGAGTATTTATAGCCGAAGGTAGGTTTTCTAGAAGGTACAGCCGGCTGAATAGTATTCCTGTTCAACCAACAGTGGATTACGCACAGGCCATACTGGTTGGTGGGTAGGTTACGGCCAACAGTAACAAAGTCGGCTGCACTATTCCACCAACTGTAGACTATGCACGTCCCACTGACTGTGGATTGTACGCAGGCCATGCTGGTTGGTGAATAGGTTACGGCCAACAGTAACACTATTCCACCAACTGTAGGCTGCGCATGCTCCACAGTAAGGGTTGACTTAGCTAAAAGACTAAAACAACTTTAAAATCGTACAAATGTTGTTATTTTTGTTAAATTAGATATGTTGAAGTCAAACTATGTTATTTGATTTGTTGAGTAATTGATTTGTGACAAAGAAGACGTTTATGATTATTGATCCTAGTTGTGCGTTTAAGGTATTCATCGCCCAAACTTTTGAAGTTCTTAATAATAACCATTGTTTGTATATTTGGGTTTCATATTATTAAAAATTTAAAATTGTCACAACCTTCAATTTCAATTCTTATTGGTGGAAGTATTAGTATTACATATGCTTAAGTTATACTATATATTAGAAATTACAAAAACAATCTCCAACTCTATCTTCATCTTCAAAATATAAAGACTTTAACGATCGAGTATTAGAGCATCACGTCACTTACTTTATTTCTATCTATATAATTTAACTAAAAACATCATGTTTCAATCCAGATAAACGCAAGTGACTTCACGAATTCACAACACATGTAACACAACTCGTATTCTATTATAAAAGTCCACGTGTTGTTTGTATTAATCTGTACCTAATAGGGGATTAGATAATAATGGAAAATTGTAACATCTGCTATTATTTGTAGAACACAGAATAATAATCGTGAACTTATTTGTGACAAGATTTTGGAAAACATAAACATTTGGGCCTAATATTTTAGATTGGTTTAATAACAATAGCATGGACCCTAATAGTTAAATGGACTCTCTCATGTGATTTTTCGACCCAACCGGCCCGGAAATTTTAACATTTAGTTGTGAGAAATCTGACTACTAAAAAACCGTGAACTCATAAGAAAAAAATCATGGGTCTGCCACTAATCTTAATCCTTGGATTCACGTATACGTAACATGATTATAACACTAAAGTATATATGCGAGTCTATGCAATGATGGAGTTGAAAACAAAACATATACAACACAATACAATACAATACAATAGGTCACAAATTTTAATAATGATCGTTACAAGCACAACACACCACACCCATAGACAAAGTAGTAACTATAGATAACATACTTAAAGATATAAGTTAAGCAACATGGTGAGACACATATATTGTTGCTATGAAGATCAAAACACAAGTTGCATAAAATGGTAGGTTTTGGATCGTTGCATCAGATGCGCCCGTACTTGGTTTAGTCTTCGACCCGCTTCCTGCAGTATATGTAAAAACCATAAAAAAAGGAGCTAGAGATTGTTTTTATTTGCGAAAATGGATAATAAATGACTCTTTTTTTTTGGATTTGGAGGCGTTTTAGAAATATGAATAGTATGATAAATACTTGCATTTTACGAAAGTTGTAATACTATAGGCATATCGTGAGCTCGTGCAAAACCCTGACAAAGATTTTAAAAGACCGCTAAGGTGGCAAGCAAACTTGTCTTGAGTTTGTTGTTCGAGATCTCAAGAGTTATTGTTAGCTTGAGTTTGTTGGTCAAAGTAGCAAACTCCATGTTTTGTCCTTATCCAAATATGCTTACCACATTAGCGAACTCAAAAGTAATTGTCGAATTTCTCTTGAGTTCGGTCATAGTTACAACGATATGCCTATTTGTACAACTTTAAAAAATTTGCATATAGACCACATACAATTTCAAAATAAATACATAAAACGATATAAAAATATTTGTAGTGGATATGGTTTATTTGAATCATTCACCTGAAGGCGAATCTGCTTGGGTAGAGCTCGTGGGTCCATTAGCGCCCACTGGAACAAATAGTTAAAGTTACGACACAATACAAAATTTAGAAATCTCAACATTACAAACCATTACACAAAAGAAAGTAACAATATCGTCATGACATACCATTACATCGGCTAACCGGGGGAGTTTGGATATTGCAAGCACCAGGTAACGCAAGTGCCAACGTTTGATTAATGTTCAAACCCGTGGGTGCACCATTACCATCTCCGGTGAACACACATAGGCACCTCGGCTGTGACTGAACCACATTGGCTAGTTGTGAGCAACAAGAAGTTGACGGAGTTGATGAGTTTCCAGACACGTACCCAAGACACGGGCTCAAGCTCACTAGTGCCGTGGTGCATTCTTGTTGAGCCATGGCTAGACCACATAGCATGACCATGGCTAGACCAAATAGCTCAAATTGGTTTGTAGCCATTTCTAATTAGTGAGATATTTAGCAAAGAAGTGGATTTATATGATACATTTGGAATATGGAAAATGTAATAATATATGTTTATGTGGATATTGGTGGCCTACTTTTGTTTATGTACATTAATAATATTCGAAGTTCATAAGTATTTTATTGTTTTGGATATTTGATCTAAATTAAAAACCTATAGTTAATTAGCAAAAGTAGGCTAACTGCAAATAGATAATATTTTTTTATCACAAAAAATCGCCACCGTTTTGTTTACCTGGAATTAAGAGAAAATAATGGCTGCGGTAACGTTTATTTAACCGGTTAATGTCGATAAAATGTCTATAAAACGTGTATTTGACCAATCAATTTTCAAAATGTTCATAAAAAATTCGTTAGAAACAAAAATCTTGTTAGAAACAAAAAAAATTCATTGGAAGCCAAAATGGTCTTGTCATGGGCCAAAAAAATCTAGTCGGATGCCTACATAATCTTGTTGGCTCCGATGGTAAAAAAGAAGAAAAACTAGTGACCCATCGGTTTTAATGACGTGTGAGAGAATCTGATTTTTTAAAAAATTCCAGTTAAGTAAGGATTAAAAAATGATTGGGTCGACGAGTTTTAAGGTGGATATACGAGAATTGGTTGATCAAATGCGTATTTTATTATCATTAATCGGTTAAATGGATATTTTGGTCATTTTCCAATAAATTTATAAAATATCGCCTAATCATCTATATTCTATATTTTAATATTTTTACTTTTTTAGAAACCACCAAATCAATCCCAAATTAAAATTAAGGTAGCCATCCATTCATATGTGTTGGATTCTACAAACAAAACCTTAAATCATCCATGTTTTTAGGACAACCACAACATTCAAACAAACATTTCTATAAATGCTAATCCAAACCATCACATTGAATCACATCATATCAAGATAATTAATAAATCATTAGTTAGCGTAATGGCGTCTAAAAAAGTTGCCGCGGCGCTACTAGCGCTCATGGTCATGTTGGTTGTAGCACGTGCCACCGACAATGAAGCACGAGACAACGCGCCCGAACCGGAAGACTTTGCCGATTGTGAAAAGAAATGTGTAGATGAAGGCAATGCTAGTTCCTTTTGCACATTGAAGTGTGAGAAAGACTTTCACACAAAAGGAAAAATTGGTTAGTTATTTATTTAAAGTTATTTTTAGAACAACACATTACATGGTGTCACATTGTAAAATTTTGGTTGAACCAACCACAATCTTAAAATATTTACCACAATTTGTTATTACATATTGAATTTGGGGACAAATTTTAATGTGATTTGGCCAAATTCTTTGTAACTTCCGAGTAAATTTAATGTTAGGACCGGCATATGTTTGTGAGTCTCAACCAATTTTTTACGAATCATGGCGATTTTGTTCAAAATAATAAAAAATTAAAAATATTTTCTAAAGGTGATCATTCTCTTGATATATACGAGTCTCCAATGGACATTTTGGGGATTTCTTTTCGTAAATACTATGAAAAATTGTTAGATTTCGTAGAATCTTCTTTGTACTTTTTGCATAAATTTAGATCTTTTCTTGATCATGATAGTATAAATCTTACATGTTTTTAAAATGTATTGTTCTTGCATTTGACATTTATATTGTTTAATGTTTGCAGCTAGACGTTTTGGTAGATAATATGTTTGACACCTGAGCATAGTCAAGATTCGAGTACGAATACATACATGTTAATCTAACGTGAAGGAAGCTTTTATATTCACCTTTTTTTTCCCATTTATTTGATTATTCCTTATAATTATATATTCACAATATTGTATTTTTCACACGTCTTTGTTTAAAAACATGTACTAGTAATGTATTGACATGTAATTATATGCTATCAAGCTTCTTCGTTTCCTCATTATTAAAATCCTATATCCCAAAAAATACATTAAAATGATTTATTAATAATAATACATTAATAAAAGAAAACATCAAATTACCAACTCTCTATCGCACCTTGCAACCAGTGTTGATGGAAAATTATTTAGGTGATAAAGGGTTTTATCTTAATTAACTTAAGTATCTCATTACATGCTACCCAAGCATAGCAAAAATATTAAATTCTTGAATACCAATTAGGTTTTTTTCCACATTTACACAAATACAAAAGTTAAAGTTTAAAACGTTTAAAAATTTCACTTCTCTTGTGTTTTTTCTTTAGTAAACCCGGGTTGTGTATTTGATTAACACATCAACATAGGTGTTTAAAAAAAATAGTGACATTTAGTAACTTAGGTATCATAGTCATCATACTGGTGTATCAGGCTTGAATACATAGTAACCGAGACACATTTATCGATAGTGGCAACACTTTATTGATTTGTTGTGTGCAAACTCAATCCAATCAAATAAGTTTCTAAGGAAATTATATACAAAGTAACATATGTTTTAATTGACATGTAACATTAGTCCACAAAATTGTATAACATAATCTTTTATTAAACAAGAATTAAGAAAGAATCATATCAACTAATACCTTCATGTAAAGATGACATTTTTCTTCAGCAATTTATTTCAAGTTTTTATTTTTCGGGTCATAACTGTATGCTTGCGGATTTGATTTAAGCGTACAATCCAGCATAATTACCCGATTAGTAACGAGTTTTTTATATTTCCAAAGAATTGCCCAATGATAAGTGAAGTTCAAAATCCCTGTTTAAAAAAGATAACGCGTTAAATCAAAATTCTAAATGAGTTAGGGGGCTTTTAGCCTACAAAAACTTTCCATCTGCTTATTGCGCTTTTTAAGCAATAAGCAGATAAGCAGGTTTAATAAGCAATCCCAAACACACCTTAAAAAATATTAAAAAAACGTGACAACGAAAAAAGTCAAAGGGTTGAC